>NC_056744.1:1089904421-1089926921 GCF_019279795.1 Protopterus annectens | reverse complement strand
TATGTGCATTGTATAAAGGCTCTGGAAAGTCAACAATATCTTATATATTATATTTTTTGTGGAAGCCTTTCATGTCTTCCGTCTTTCGCTGCTCTGGTTATGGAGGAACTGCTTCTTCACTGTCTGCCACATCTTCTATCACTTGCTTTGGGCTGTTTGCATGTAATTAGACATGGGTTTAGGGTGTATCAATGCAGACTGAACCGTGAGCAAAGTTTCTGTTGTGTGCCTACATGGACACGTTGTAGTGGTCTCCTTTATTTATTTATTTATTTATTTATTTATTTATTTATTTAAACCTTTATTAAAAAGGGTAAACTCCCAGGTGTGACATGAGCTTTTTGGGTGTCACAAATGCACATAACTTTAAGCCAACAGCAATGCCATACCGTAGTTTAGAACAAGCAAAACTAACTAAACAAAGTGCTTTTAGGTGAAAATAGCAAAAAGAGACAAATTACCAAAAGGGCAACAGTAAAGACAAGTTATGAATGAGAAATTTATACATATTTCAGAAAGTATGAACATGGAATGGAGAAAAAGGGAGTAATAGGAATTTGTAATGGGATTAGAATGGCATATAAACAAAATAATAGATGGATTAAAAGGAATCGGGAGAAAAGGCTTAGAAGAATGCGGCAGCTCATTTGGTTTTCTGACATAGAGATAAATGTCTTCATTTGGTTTATGGTTTATATGGTTCATATGGTTCATATGGCTTCATATGGTTTATATTTCTATCTGTCAGAATTGCCAACAGTTTTATGTTGGCAAAACTGAAAGGGCTTTGCATAGAAGGATTTACGAGCATCTTTACACTATTAGATGTGAGGATGATAAAAACGCCCTTTTTAGACATTTGAAGGGGAATGGTTTATGTAAAACCTTTCAGTTTGGTATTCTGGAAAACCTAGGTAATGACATCAGGGGTGGGGTATTGGAAAAATAGGTTAGACAGGGAAGAATTAAAGTGGCAGCTAAGATTAAATTCTACCCAACCCCCAGGTATTAATGAAACATGCACTATTATGCCTGTGTCGAAATATCATTCATTCAAACTCTGAAAGTTTTTTTTTTTTTTAAATCTTTATTAACTACAAATTATATATGTTTGAAGTATTATAAAAGCACATTTAATGGATTTTTTAGTGCAATTTAAACTATTTTTTATTAACTGGGAGGTTTTAAGATACCCCTGGTACTATATATTTATATATGTTTTGTCATAGTATTGCTTGGATGGTTTGTGATTAATTGCTCATTAATTATTTATTAGTTTACGAGTATATAAGCATTGTGTTTTAAATTGTAACTGTTTCTGATGAAGTCTTGAATTCACAAGATGAAAGCACGCTCAAACAAATAAACTATCATTTTATTCAGCACATTGGTGTGACTATCTTCAAACACTATTTGAGTGTTCTACTGGAATTGTTTTTTTCTCATTTATTTGGTTTTGTGTTATACAGTTCCTGCTGTTGTATATTTTGTCTTCAGCTGTGTACTTGTGTCATCAGGTTAGCATTATCTTAGCTTGATGTTCATTGCCCTGCATAAGATATTTCCTTTTGTGGCCTGTGACATAGCAGGTCTCATTTATGGCTCTAGGATGGATTATAATAGTGGTAATAGGGTGGTCACCTGGGGCCCACAACAACAGGGTAGCCCATGGCCGTCACAGGAGTATAGTGCCACATACTGGAGCTGTTTTGAACAGGGTCACTGTGGGGGACTTTTTTCTGTTTGTTTTATTTTGTTTTATTTATTTTTAAATAGAAAATGTTGTTTCTTTACCTAATATCAATAAATAGCTCATAGTGCCCCTGCTGAAAGCAAATGCAGTTAGACCATTGAACTATGCCATGAAGGAGGTCAGCCAATTAATTTGCAGACTTTCTACTGTTTGCTAGAGCAGAAAGCCAGCAAATATTAAAATATTAAAGGGAACATTGTGGCAGTCAAAACAAAAGCAGCAGCAATTGCAGTAATTTGGGTGAGTTTTCTTACCCAGTACCTGGCAGACAGTGGACAGCTTTGCATAGCAAGTGTACTTTGCTGTGGGAACTGTCTATTGGTGACTAGCTGTGTGCTGGAGTAAACAACCATGTCTGTCCTGTCAAATGAATGTATCAGAAGTCAAAACAGCAGATATAGCAACTAAAGTATTTTGTGTTTTTACAAGTTCTGCTGGGCAACCCGATGGCGACAATGGATATCTTTGCAGGGTGAATGTACTTTGTTGTGGGAGCTAGTTGCTGGTAAGCAAGCTCTGTGTTGGAGTAAACAATAATATCTGTCTTATATTAGGAAGTGATGTGGATCATGTACCAATATTTGTAGCTGCTTGAATGCATCTTTCAGGAATACATGCAGATAATTCTTTAATTGTTTATTGGTCAAATAACAATAATACATTTTTCTGTCATGTCTGGCATAAAAAATGAACAGTTCTATACTGCTGAGCAGTATTCGATTTTGTTGTAGCAGAATTTAGCTTTCTTAAAGATTATGTGAAGTGATTAAGTGATTATTCCTTTTCTGGAAAGTACTTTATCACTTTGCTGTTTACTTGCTCATGCAGTGTCATTGTCTTCTTTGCATGTTTTTGTTATAGTCCCATCCCCAACACACCCCAATCCCCACACATGCAGTCTCAGTCCAGATAGCATTATTTTTAAAATGGCTAAAATCAAGTTTCTTCGAGAGTAAGTGTAAGGGTGGTGTCTTTATTTTATTATTTATTTTTTAATTATTTATTTATTTAACATTGTGGCTCACTGGACCCAATAAAGGCAATACAATTCACAGTCCAAAACAACACTCCAGAACCAAAACAGTCTTTAATGCCAACCTTAAATGCCAGAAAGATTGAGCGCTTTCATTCTACAAAGGGAACTTCATCAGAATACAAAATAATTGGCATCAAACCCCTAAATAACCCAATTCATAATTGAATCATTAATTCCACAATACTATTGGTTCCTAAAACTAATTGGTACCAGGTGCCTGTATAAACCTAAAAGCATGACACCATTTACAAGTAAAATATGAACCAAAATCCAACTTTTTACAAATAAAAATATTATATGTGAAAATTATATATATATATATATATATATATATATATATATATATATATATATATATATATAAAAAACTACAACTAGTAGGACTCATATTAAAATGTATAATTTGGCATTAATTGTTAAACTCAATATCTTAAAGCTCTTCTTTTTAATGAAGGAATAATGGAGTAGTGCTAATTTAAACCGGGGGGGGGGGGGTGTACATGCATCCATCCTCAGCTGCCACATAAGTTCTCTGTACTCAAGACTGGTTTCCCAGTCCCCACCCCTGTCAAAAACTTGTACCTGCTCCAATACCCAAAACTTAAAACTGGCCTGAGTACAGTATAGGGAATGTATATACAGTGCATTAGTTTCCTTCCCTTTACTGATCTCGTACATGTGCTTGTAAATCCTTTGTTTTAAATTTCTCTCAGTTTTTCCCACATAATATAAGAAACACTTTATGCAATAGGCCAAGTAAACTACCCCTTTGGTGTAACAACTATAATAACTAGCTGCTGTTAGTCTTGCAAAAGTCCCATATGATGGTACTTCAGACAGGTTGGAAATAAAGGGACACTGGGGGCACATCCCACACTTGAAGGTACCTTTTCTAGTATTGTTCCCATTAGGGCATTTGGTACATTCAAAATAATTTTTCAAATTTGGTCCCCTTCTAAAACTAAATTTCACTGCCCTTGAAAATGCATCCAAACTATTGGGCACGCTTGATAAAAGATCCCAGTACTTCCAGATAATATTTTTGATCTCCTGGGTGTCTCTCTGATAATCAGTCACAAAATATAATTCTTGACCAATATTTCTCCTCACACCCACTGTTTGCCCCTGGGATGTTACATCCTGATTACCAACTACAGGTACCCTTTCCATTGTGGTGTCTTCACTTGGGGACATCAAAGGAAGGTATCTTGTACCCCAACCATTCAAAATTTCTACTTTAATAAAACCTGCCAAATCTTTTGGATAGCCCCTAGTCATAAAAAGTTCCTCAATAAAATTAAGTTCATTTATTAAATCCTCATTCAATGTGGTTGTATGAGCAGCCCTCATGATTTGCCCTTTTACAATATGCCTTTTTTGGGAAAAGGGGTGATCACTTTGAAAGTGTAAATAGGAGCTTGAGAAATGTTTCTTTCTATACAGAGTAGTACACACACATACCTATTGTTGGTAACATCCTTTCTGATATTAACATTGAGAAAATGTGTCTCCACCAATTCAATAGTGTGACTATATAATTGACAAACGTCCCAATATCATTCTTGGGATGCTTCCAAATAATAATACTATAATCCAAAAAATGGTAGTATGTTCTTATACTATCACAAAAAGGGGAAGAAAAAACAAAATGCTGCTCCCAGTATAACAAAATAATGTTGGCAAACACCAGGGCACAGGAGGCCCCTATAGCTACCCCATCTATTTTCTTATAATATTCACCCTGAAAAAAAACAAGTAATTGTTCTTAAGCACTATTTCCATATTTTCCAAAATTAATCTAAAATCTTGTGGGGACAAAAAATCAAATTTAAACAAGGCTAACCCAACACTATGGGGTGTAACACTGAAAAGATCTTTAATATCGATCGTTACAAAAACTTAATCTGGATTAAATTTGATTCCCCCTATTTTATGTCAGAAGACCCATGAATCAATAAGAATATGTTGATGTAAAGCATAAAATGGCTTTAGTTTAATATCTACATAAATGGCCAGGGGCTGAGTTTTTGAACTGGCTGATGACACAATAGGTCTCAAAGGGGGAGTTGGTGACATTTTTGTGGACTTTGGGTATACCAAAAATTCCCGGGATAACTGGTTTGGGCACACTCAAAAAAAATCAAACAATTCCATATCAATGGCCCCTTGTAACAAGTTATCCTCTAACCACAAATCCAAATTTTTATAAGCCAAACTTATTTCCATTTTGGAGACTTGCAAATATTTACCAATACTATGTAAGATCCCCAGCATTTTGCTGGAATATAACCATTGCTCCATAACAACCATAACTCCCTTGTCCGGTTTCATAATTCTAACTTCCTGATTCCCACTCAGTTCACGTACCAGACTCATTTCCTCCTGAGTTATGTTTTTATTACACCATCTTTTTTTACTATGTTTCTTACTTAGCAGTTTATGAATATCCTTCTCCACCAGTACCTCAAAATTGGTCAACACTAGATGAGTGGGGGAGTTGACTGTACTTTTTTTCTTTAGCTTATTTTGGTAAATCATGGGACTCTTCCCTAGCAACACTTCTAAATTTAAATTCCTTACAAATAATTTGACATCTAAAATGGTGTTAGCCACTGACCCTCTTTTTGTTGGAACAAATGTAAAACCTTTTTCAAAGAGATCAAAATGTATGTTTGTCAAATCCATGTTACTGTAATTAAAAACATGGAAATTGTTCAATGTATGCATGGGTCCATTAATCTGAATGACCATTTTATCAGTCATTGTCCCATCTGGAGGCAAAGAATCTGAAGATTCCCCATCTAATAAACCTTCCCCCTGCCCCTCTGTCACTATTGAAATTGGGGTTGCTATGATGTTTTCCGTATCACCTGAGCATAATATGGTTGAGTCACCAAATTCTGAAGCCTTAGTGACCTCCTTACAGGGAGTTTGTCTAATGGGGATCCCCCTGTTCTGGTTCATCATGGTAACCACTATTTATCTCCCTACTACCACCTCTAGAACTAGTGGAAGTATCATGGTAATCGGTACTCTGGATGTTAACAAAACCATTTCTTTTAGGTAAGTAAGCTGAATATTCCCTGCCATCCTTATACTCTTTGTCATCCCATTCTAATTTGTTCAACTTCCTCTTCTTGTTTTTGTCCATTACCCTATCCACATCCTTAAAAACATTAATATATTTTTATTTATGAATAGAGTGCAACACGTCATTCTCAATCATACCATAACCCGTTCATTGTTCTTAATGATACCCTGCATTAAAGTTAAACCACAGTCATTTAAAATAGTAGCAAGTACATTAAAAAATTCCAAACTGTCCACAACATTATTTGGAAACTTAATGTCTCTCCGTCCCTTAGGAAAGTGATTGCGTTCAATGCTTTGTTCCAAAAAACAATTGTCTAAACTCAAAGATCTGTACTTGGTAAATGTATCTTTTAGTTTGTAGATCATACCTTGATAGACAATTGTTCATTCCTAGGGATTTTCATGCTGTTAACTATCCCATGTTTTAACCAAGTGCTTAAATCCATGTGTACATAATGTTCATCAATCCCTTCTTGCTGATTTCCCAATCCTTGCTCACGAATTCTGGTTTGTAGACTGCCTGAAGGCCCAGGATTTGAATGGACATTCACAGAACGCCTGATAGGCACCATAGTGGAAGAAACACAAACATCATTGCTTCCTGCTACCTGGGAAGCCAGAAATGATGTCACTTTACCCTGTCTTGGCTGGAGACAGGGTATAGAATCCTCGTCATCATTCGCAGGTGATTTCCCTTGCGAGAACATGTTCATAAGTTCACAAGTTTAGTAAATTCATCCAACTTACTAAATGGTGTCATGTTTTTAGCTAACCTTTTGGGTACCAGTTAATACAAGTACCTGGTACCAATTAGTTTTAGGGACCAGTAGTATCATGGAATTAATGATTCAATTATAAATTGGGTTATTTAAGGGTTTGATGTAAATTATTTTGTATTCTGATGAAGTTCCCTTTGTGGAATGAAAGTGCTCAATCTTTCTGGCATTTAAGACTGGCATTAAAGACTTATGTGGTTATGGAGTGTTGTTTGGAACTGTGAATTTTATTGCTTTTATTGGGTCCAGTCAGCTGAAATGAGTGTTTTTCTGATGTGAGTTTTATTAGTTTGACTCAGATTTTCCACTGGATTGATTCTTAGATTTATTTAACATTTGTTTACCAGGAAAGTCTGACTTGGAACAAAGCCAATTTTCAGTGGAGGCCCGAGGAGAAATGCTCCAGACACATGGCAGACTTAAAGTGTAACATTAAAGCAAGAATGAGATAAATAAAAAAAATAACTGCTGAAAGCCAAAGGACAGTTGCTGCAGTCCTTACAATGGTAAAAAAGGTGTAAATGTAAGAGAATACCTACTAACTCAAAAACTGCATGATCTCAGACTGTTCTCCCTTCTCTGAGGCACAGAGTCCTTGGAGTTAGTTGGATAAGTAGTGGGGATGGAATGCACCTTCTCATGTTGAGGGTAAAATAACAGGTTGAAATGTTGACTTTTTTTTAGGTCTTGGAAACTATCCACACGAAAAAATATCCTGTAGTGATATTTCCTTTTATTAAAATATGCATCAATAGTATACTTTTTGAAAATCTTATAATTGCCTCCAAGATGGGATTATTATTCTATATTATATTTAGTGCATAGCAACAATCCTGTTTTGCCTTCATGGAAAATGCATGCAATGGCTTCCCTTAGCTTTTGCAAGGTGTCAATGAGTTACCAAAAGAAAAGCACTGTGAATATGACTTAACCCTCTGTCAGCCTTTTTTATACTGTCTTTTTATATTTTTGTCACTTCCATTTTCAAAATTATTTCCCTTGCCTTGTATACAAAGTATATCACTTGCAGATAAAATGGATCAAATGGATCAAAATCATTCTAATCAAGAAAATACCTGCAGCATAATGTCCATTCAGAAATGTGTTGCAGAAGCAACTTTAAATGGAAAGCCATGCTACGTAAATAAGGACTTGTGTCCTCCCCCAGTGAGGTCACTTAACAGAGATGAGCAGCAAGTGGTTTGCGCTTTCTATCCTTACATTTCAGTTCACTAAATGGGTTATTTCCTACTTCTGAAAAGAAGGCTATCAGACAGTTGGTAGAAGAAACGTTTTAGAGGTCTGTGTTATAAGGCTGGAGAAAAGGGCTAACTATGTCACACTAAGACCTTGGCACGCATTTCCTGGCACAGTGCTATTAATCCTTTGGAATTTGATAAATAAATTTGTATTGAGTAATACCCAAAAGCTAATTTCATTTATGGAGCTGTATAGAAGTACAGAATTGGTATGCTTAATTACTGTTATTCTACTTAAGTTGGATTGGTAATTTCATGATGTTGAACAGAAGCAAAACAAAACTATATATGGACTTAGTTCATGATCTTTACTTTAGAAGCTTTATTGTCCATGTTATCTGTCTCTGCAGCTATATGCTTTACAATGGATTTGCTCTTGATAAGATGATCAATCTCTTCATTATCTTCTTTCTATATGAGGCCATGATGCTTACATTATAACAGTGAAATTACTTAGCAGACTGGTGCCATAAAATATGGCTATAACTTGATACTGGGAAATGCCTGTAAAGGCAAATGGATCTTATACTAGTCCTCACTCTGAAAAAAACACAATCAGATTTGTGCAGTCTTTTAGAACTGAGTTTAGCATTCCAGAGAATATGCATAGACTAGTTTATGGCATCTTATGTGACATGTTGATAGCATCATAAGGGAGAGAGATAGTTCCATAATGGTTATAGATGACTGATTACTATTGTTTGGTCCTTGTTCTATCTTTGCAACGCAACTGTGCATTTGTGCGAAGTAAGCTGGAATACTTTACAATGGCTACTGTGTGTTTTTGTAAAACAAATGTAAAATACATTACTGTGGCCATTATTTCATCACAATAAGATGTCTATGGTATACTTAGTTAACAAACTTGCTATAATCATTGAGGGAGTGAAAGTGTATTGGGAAGAAACTTTTTTTGTCATCTGATCATCTTAAATAGTTGTTAATTTGACATAGCACTTCTGCATGTGTGTGAGGTAATTTTGAATAATTTGCTTTGACTACTTTGCATTTGTTAAACAAACTTAAAATATGCTACTGGGGCCAAAAGTATCATTATTATTATTATTATTATTATTATTATTATTATTATTATTATTATTATTATTATTATTATCATCAGTAGTAGTAGTTGTAGTATTTTTTCTTTATAACCAAAATCAGGCATCTCAGATGCAAATAGTCTGCAATTATGTTATAATTACTGTTTTTTATGAATGAAAATGACTGCCCTGCTGCCATGCTCAAGTAAAATAATCATTAGTCTGACTTTACAGGACTAGTGGGCATTTCAGTAAAACAATTTGGAATCCTTTACAATAGCCATTTTTATTACAATCAGTAATGGGTGGTACACACCATCAAATGGATGTTACTGATGATTATAGACACTGGTGGATTATAAATACAGCAATTTGAGTAGTTTTTTATGTTTGAAATGTTCTGAAATGATTAACTTTATTGGTTAGTCAATGTTGCTTCATGTTATGCTGTAAATGTCCAAAAAAAGCTCATAATTCCAAACATTTTGAGTTCTTCTTTAACCAGTGTGGAATTATAATTGGCTTTGTAGGTAATGAGTTTCTTCCTTTTGTTGTATGGCTTGTTAGTACTTTTTTCCTGGAATGTTAGCACTATATTTATGCCTTATAGGGCCCAAAACCTCAATATAAGCTTAGAGATGGACATAGAATTTAGCAGTAATTATGGCAGCATGTGATGGGATCATCAAGGTAAAGAGGTGATTTGAATTTCAATAGGTCATCATATTTCAGTATCTATGCATATATCAATATTTTCAGGGAATAGGAGTGCCTACAATGAATGTAAGTTTTTGTTACAGTATGTAGTTTTGAAAGGTGCTACCTTTATATATTTTTGATTGTGGTTGGCTATGTAAGTAATTTGAGGAGACTGACCTTACCTAAAAAAGTCACTATGGGGCATAAAAATATCTTAGCCACTAGCTATAAGGTGAGAGATGGAGATCATCCATAGCAAAGACATCCAGGACAGCCTGCCAGGCTGATCTGTCTTGGGGCCACCTAGAATGACATCAGAAACTAAGTCAATAATTAAAATCTTCTGCTTGTATTAAGGCATAATTCCTCTCAATAGTAGGATACTGCTCAGCATTTGATTCATTCCCATTTTAGATGAAAACTCTGAGAACTCCATCATGCCCCTCTTCAAATAATCCGCTGAGGTGAATCTCAAGTCATTCACTACTACATGAGCAATGACCATGTCATGTGTATACATTGGGTAAAGGAACTTGCTGATCCTAGTGGCATTGTGGATCCTAGCAACTGACAGGCAGGTAACTGTCACTCTGTCTTCACTCAGTCTGCTAAGAAGAATATCTGTGAGTCTAACTATGGACTCAACTATAACCAGGTTATTGAATGATAAAATAGGTTGGTCCTGCTGCCTTAAGGGTTTCTGCATGCTAGTTCTGTGCCCCCTTCCCACATTGTACTGTATTTTTCATAGTGTCAAAGGAAGCTGTATGCTGGGTAAGTGCTGGACAGTGTGTAGGAGATATGTTAAAAGGTTTAGGCTGATGATTTGACGTATGAGTTCTAAGAGGCTTGTATGGAGGTTTTTTAATACCATCAGCATAAGACAGTTTTATGTTTGTAGTATGTGGACATTGAATAGGGATATGAGTGGGGGTAACACAGTCTTCAACATATTGCATATAACTGGTTGAGACAGAGGAATGTCTCCAGTTAAGTATTTACCATTTTAAACAAATAGCATCAGTCATGCTGTGGTGTTAATCATGTCTGCAGTGCCAGGTATGTGGGCCGATACCCCATCTCAAGCTGATAGTACTTAAAAGGCAGATCATAGACAGTGGTTTTGTCTCAAAGCAATTTAATTGTATTACTAAATTTGTAGTATTCAGTGATGTTATTAAGCACATTAAATGTGATAAATGAAGGCTGAACAAGAAATGCAAAAAAAAAAAAAAAATGCTTCTCTTGTTCAGATGAAAATTATTCTGCCTCTCAGCTCTAGATAATCGTAATCCATCCAGTTGGCAGTCAGGAATGTCATACTTAATTAAATAATTGCCAGTTAACATTTATGGTTTGAATAATACTTAATACTTGGTTAACAAAAAGTAGTTCATAAGGATTGTACAAAATATTTATTTTTTCCTAGAGTTCCTTCAATAAACTACAGTCATAAAACAAGTTGACAAATAGCTATAGTATGATAAATCATTACAATTTATTGTGTCCCCTTTTACAGTTCTTACCTATTTCATATGGAGTAATTTAAAAAATGTTATACAGATTTTTATAAAAATACCCTCCAAAAGGAAAACAAAGTAGTTTTTGCAGTTGATTTTAGATTAAGAATTCATTTAATTCAGAAATATAAGGGAAAGAAGACTTGTAGATATGGATAATGTGATTCTTTACTAATAAATGTATATTTTTTTAAAAATGTGTATACATTAGAGAAATGTAATCTGGACACACTTTAGTTCAATGCATTTAATGTGATAAAATCTAAAATATATGATTCTTTTTAGAATATGTTGCAGGCATATTTTTCTAAAGTTTCTGTAATAACATTTCATACATTTTAAACCCATAACTAATCTATCATTCTCTAGTCAACTAAACAATAGCAAAAAGATATCTCAAATTCCATCATGTTTTTATTATCACCATGAGTAAATCCCACTGAACAATAGGAAAATAATGAAAATAATTAATGTCTGAAACCCAATTTTATAGAAAACTTATTATTTAAACATTGCATTGGTGCATTTAGAGTCTGTGGGACAATATAAGAAATAATGAAACAAGTTAGATTAAAATAAAATCATTTCATTTGAAGTTAGCTTTATTAAATGAATGCAGGTTTTAAATGGATTCTTGATAAAAATATTCAAATGGATTGATATATTTCTGTTTTAGTAGAATATGAATGATTCATCCATTGTACAATAACACTAAAATTTGAAGATAATGTCTGGGTAGCCCATTCATTCACTGGAATATGGCCTTTTATGGTTTTCAATGTAATTTCGGCCTTGTCACGTGGGTTTCCTCCGGGTGCTCCGGTTTCCTCCCACATCCCAAAGTAGGTGGATTGGACACTCTAAATTGGCCCTAGCTGTGACTGTGTGTGTGTGCCTTCTGTGGAAGGTTGGGCATTGGGCTGGCAACTCGACACCGTAAAACTCCACTGCCAATCATGAGTGGACAGGTGATCCGCTGTGGCGACCCCTAACCAGGAAAAGCAGAAAGAAGAAGAATGTAATTTAGGCCTTATGTGTAAAAACACAAAAAGGAAACAGTATCTTACTAATTTCCTTAATCTGGCACTTGTTAATGACAATTAAGTTGTCTGAATTATATACATTTTTGTAACTAAAATCATTTTAAGCCTAATTTAAAATCAAATGTAAAAAAATTGCACTGACAGGAAATCAAAGAAAGGCAATTCATTAATATTAGTGATATCTAAATAGTAAATGTTTTGAAACACCTGCTTTATATTATTTGACAAAATTATGTCGAAAATTTAATTGATTTCACTTTCAGTTATACTCTAAAACCATTTCTAATGCAGTATTGCAATTTTCATTTATAAATAAATAAATTTTCATTCATGAGCAAATAAATGAAGACAAAAAATATACTATAATAACTTTCAGTACAATACTAAACACAACCCTAAAAAGTTTTGTACATCCATTAAAGAAATCTTACATCTCGGCCAAAAATTCAACCCAAACACCTCTCCCAATAACTCATCACTTGAAATGTCAATACAGTTTAACTCTTATTTTATAGATAGCATAGCATCTCTAACCAAGGATTTCTCAGCATCTAATCCCAACCTTGCCCAACAGCCACATATCACCACATCCACTTTCACCCTCAAATTTATGCCCATATCCTATATGAAATTATTCTTAAACAAACTTAAACCACAATCTTCTTCAAGCAAGGACCTAATAATAACAGCGAATAACATTGTCTATTCTGTCTCTATCCTTATAAATAGGTCAATCCATGAATCCCACATTCCTTCTCTCTCCCTCCCTCTCTGGAAAAAAGCCACACATTATCCCTCTACACAAAGGAAGAAATTCAACAGACATTAGTAACTTTAGACATATCACAACCTTATCTCCCCTCACCAAAATCCTTGAAAAATGCATTCAAAAACAATTGTGAGACTATCACTTGCAGGAACAGCTTCTATCCTCTACACAATATTCAGTGCTTCCTATAGTACTAGATACTGTCAATAAAGCTAGAAGTAATGGGAAATTATTCCTTATTTCTAGACCTGTCTAAAGCCTTCAACACAGTTTGTCACAGCAAACTTGTACTTCAAATGTCCTCACTTCGTCTTTCTCAGCTCACTCTTCTATGATTTAAAAGCTACCTGTCCAATAGTTATAAGTCAGTAAAATGGCATTTGACACTCTCTCCTTACCTCACAGTCACTGCTGGTGTACCTTCAGTGGCTCTATCCTTGGTCTCCTCCTCTTAACATTTTCACCAATGCCCTCTATACATCCACACAACAGGCCACCGTAATACAATATGCAGATGATTTAATTCTCATTTGCACATTTGACAACACATACACCTCCAAAAAACTACTCAGGAAGCTTTAACAGCTACTGAAAATGGCTTAATAACTCACAACTCATGCTCAACCCCCACAAAAAAACTACTATTTTCTTTACCAAAATCCTTCTTTCATGATAAAACAAAATTTAAAGTCCTCTCTCTTGATAATACAACTATCAAGGTCACTTCTATTAGCAAACTATTAGAGGTCATTGTGGATTAAAATCTTACATTCAACCTGCATATACAAAATTGCTAAAGAAAGAAAAACTCATCAAAAACTAAGAATACTATACACAGAGCCAAAACATTCTCAACAACACAACTAAAACTATACTTGTTCCTACTTATCTGCTCCCCACTCTTCTTTATGGTATTCCCATCCTTACTAACCTCCAGGCTTCATAAAAATTAAAACTTGAACAACAGTATAACAAAGTTGCTAAATACGCAGCACATACCCCCTTGCAGAACCCAACGCTGTATAGCACTGAAAACCCTAAACTGGTTAGAACTGCCTCATCAAATAACATGTACACAATGTCTTACCACCTACAAAATTATCCAGCATACATCTGCCTGTCTGGCACTAAAAAAAAAAATTCTACACAATTATGTTCCCAGTCAGTAATTGCAATCCAGTGACCAAAAACTCCTGTCTGTCTACAAACCTAGCAAATCTGCTGGTCATTGTCTGTATTTATACATGGTTGCTAAGCCCTGGAACTCAACAACTGTAGTCATCAGGTCTATAAACTCTCTCTCTTCTTCTAAAATCTGGCTCTGCTCTTGCTCAAAACCAGGATAAACTATATCCCTAAATGTCAAGAAAGAAAGAAAGAAAGAATAAAAGAAAGAAAGAAAGAAATAATTGGTCTGGCTTTATTAAATTTAAGACGAGATTTTTTTCATAGTCCTTTCATGGATAATCAATATTAATTACAGATGTTTTAACATTGCTTATTGTCACTAGTACATGATCTATGAATAATGAGATTTTTGTTATCAAACTGAAGTTATTTAATATTTTCATGTCTTAATTTGTTAGAGGATCCATAGCTAGAGGAAATAATAAATAGGAAATAGGATAACCTTGTTTTGTTTCTTTTCATTATTGGTTATAATAAGTATGTTACAATTTTATATAAGCTAATGGTTATGTTGCAACGCATTAATTAAGTTCATAAAATCCATTGGAAAACCATAGCCTTCTAATGCTTTAAAATCATAAAAGCAGTGTAGGGAATCAACGTTTTAACCTAAGCTAACACCATATCCCTATGATTATATTCAGAATAGTTCATAATATCTTCTTGTCACTATCACAAGACTAGTTGAGTCACAACTCAGCAAGGAATCACTTCACCAAACAGAAATGGTTGGAAATTCAACCAGATGGAAAAAAAACATGAAATGGAATATATGTGTGTGTGTGTGTGTGTGTGTGTCTGTGTGTGTGTGTGTGTGTGTGTGTGTGTATATATATATATATATATATATATATATATATATATATATATATACTGGAAGCAAGTCCCCACTATACCCCTGTAGGAGGGGAAGTCCCTCATCCATCTGAACTTTTATTTATATCAACATCACAGTTGTACCAACATGTGTAAATGGAAAGGAATCATTATCAGTGCACACTTAGAAACTGCATCTACAGTAATTTTATATGAAAAACAGTAAACAGGGAGCTCATCTTCAGTGTATTAAATTCAAGCAGACAAAACCTCATCCAATTTACAGTTGATGCAGTATAAGAAAGCTTATCTTGAGTCTGTTTTTATTGAACCCATTTGATAATTTTCTTCTGAAGGAGATGCAAAAACATTTGTTCTGTCTGCTAGAATACACATAAATATTTTATAATCAATGTTTGCTACAAAATAAGTCTGTTATTACAATCAATTTGATTTTTATTTTATTTTAACAATTCAGTGGATAACATACTCAGCCAATGGGTACATTTTATTTTTGTTCTGTACATTTTTATATATATTAGTGGAGATTGCATGCATAGACAAAAGGGCATAGGTGATCTTTGGAATGAGACAGATGCTTACATAACTATATGGGAAGAGAATCACTCACAATAAAAGATATTCATAGCTAGGATGCCAGCAAGGGTAGAGACAATCTCAGTTTCTGCCTGTACGATGATTCACCTGGACAGCTCTTGTCTCAATGTATCTGGAGTCTCTTTATTAATGGAGAATGAAAGGGCATAAAGTAGGGTGAAATACTCAATAAAAATACATAAATGCCAGGTAAAATCACATCTATGTTGGGTAGCTTACTTTATTTTAGGGTCAATGATTTTTTTGAATTTTTATGATCTTAGTAATTATTAATATTGTCTGTCATTTGCCCCTTGGAACTATAAGTTTTTAATTTCATTTTGAAAGTGTGATTTAATTTGATCGGTATTTCCATAATCAGTTTCACAAAAAATATGTCATTATTGGGGAACTGATGAGTAAGAGTGCAATTTAAAAATTTCTAATACTATTGCTGATTTATGGTCCAATATTTGTGGCATGCCTTATATAAAACCTTTACCATAACTGTCTAATATATGTATAGATATACATACATACATACGTACATACAAATGTTTCAAGCACGGGCATTAAAGCCTTTCTAGCTTCCCAATATGCCAAAACACTTGTTCCCATAATAAATGCCCAGGCTGTTCTTAAAAATATCTAAACTAGTACTTGCTTTAATGTAATTTGGTAGTCTGTTCCAAGCATAAGCTACTCTGAACCAATTAGTATACTTCTCATTCCTATAGAATCTTCTACATAGGTTATCTGACAATTCTCTAGTACTTTTTGATAACCCCACACATTCCCATAGGTAGATGTCCCTAAATGCCCTATATACCTGAATAAGATCTCCTCTTAAATATCTGTAAAAGACACTGTACAAGTTCAGATATTTTAGTCTTTCATAATAACTTAGATTTTCACATCCAAGGATGCCCTAGTATATTTCTGCTGTACTCTTTCCAGTTTATTCAAGCTTGTTTTCCAATAGGGTTTCCATATTGTTATTCCATACTCAAGTTTGGATCTAATGTAACTAACAAACAATGACTTCATTATGTTTGATTTCCTAGACTTTATAAATCTTTTTATACAACCTATAGTTCTATAACTATCATTAGACAATTGGTTAATATGATTAGAAAACTCATAGCTGAATCTACCCATATACCCAGGTCCTTAAATGAGTCTACAGTTTCAATCACTGTGTGTTGTATTAAATATTCACCTTTCAGTTTATGTCTCCCAAATCTCATATGCTTAGCTTTTTATGTATTTATCAACATATTATTCTCCCCTGCCCAAATGGTCAATTTAGTTAAATTATTTTGCAGACATGCCTTATCTGTATCACTTGTAATCAGTTTACCTAATTTCAGGTCATCAACATATAGACTGTAGAACACCTCAGATGAAACAGTAAGGTCTGAAAGATGCAATCTAAACAAGTAAGGGCCTAGTACTATTTCTATCTACCTATCTATACATGGATATAGATATAGATATAGCTATAGATATAGATATAGATATAGATATAGATATAGATATAGATATAGATATAGATATAGATATTCACTTTCTTGTTCCCTAGACATTTTGTTATTACGAGGTACCTCTTTTCACTGTCTGCTACTGACCATCAAACCTCCCCCTACAAATACTTATTCATCTTCCAGTGATGGGGAGTTTTCCAAATTCACTGCAGTGAGAACCATCAAGGGTGCATCATATAGAAAGACATCAAGATTGTTTGTGACCAACTATCATGCTGGCTCTGAAGCAGTTTCATTAGAAATGACCTAAAACCTACCCTGGTGATGATGTGAGCACTTGAATCATTGTAAGGACTATGTCCCTTTCGTTATGCATTCATGCTCTTTCATATGTGCTGGCAAGGACTACCTGCCCTATGCCAATAGAGCAGTACAACAAGCAGTTCAGAACCACCATGCCTCTCCCCCAGGCCTTGCATCCCCATACTCACTGTCTATGCAGTCAAGTGCCTGAGCCACTAATTAAATTCCAGTCACCTAGACTGCACTCAGAACTTTATTACTTTATGCCAACAGTGCAGCCTTGCATCCTAGATTTAGCAAAACAAAGGAGTTTTTGGACATTAATTAATTGGTTATACTTTTAAAATGTATTTCTGTACCTGATATCTATTCTACTTTATAAGTACATATAAATACAACTTTAAGGAGTCCCAAAGAATGGTTACCTTTACATCCACATTAAGGAAATTACCAGTCTTGATAACAAACCAACCTTTACATGTTTTAACTTACTGATACAAAAAGGGATCTGAGTGTCAGTAGTCATTCTTATATTTAGTAACAACATTAAATGTGAGAACATTCTGGTCAGATAATGGACACAAAATCTTCTAAAATGTATCATTTTAGAGCAGTAACTGTTTTAAAGATAGAAATCTATCCTTTCATGTTTGAATGTAAAAGTCAAGTATGATAAAAAATGTAAAATAAGTAATAACTTCCTCATGTTTAAAGTCATTTAAATGTTTAAAATTTACAGTATGTAATTGTTAGACCTATTGCTGAGGCTATATTGTTAGGTTCTATGATAACTCTAGTGTAAGATGTATCTAAAATTATATGAATTAAATTGCTGTTTATAATTTCAGCATAATGTATTTAAATATGTTAAAGAAAATGTACCTCAAACTCAGGAACTGAAAATAAGTTAACTAATTTGAATGTTCCAGTATGACATTCTAGGTTAAGCATAGCAAACATTCATTTATTGTAATTATTTGAAAAAAACAAATTGTCTTCCATAACATCATTCTACTCCTTTGTCTTTATATAAAATAGTGAATCAAAAGCAATTATTGATTAGCTTTTATTTGATTTATGTGCTATTCTAATAAATTTGCTTATTGAAGACAAACTACGAACGCACAAAGACACGGAAAACAGCAAAGACTGCAAAAAATAATCCTTTACTGTTTCTGGTACCTCGACTTTTGCCTTCTCAGTGAGACCAGTGTCTTTGTGTGTTCGTAATTTGATTTGCAGCTTTGGCTGAGTTGTGTTGTTTATTATTGAAGACAAAGTCACATTTATTATTCTTGCCATTATTAAACCATTAATATTTGGTAATGTACAGTTTTGTGATGTCATAAAGTAAATGATTATTTTACAAAAGATAAGCATGTTCTCAAGAGGATAATGCATTATTTAGTGTGTGTGTGTGTGTGTGTGTGTGTGTGTGTGTGTGTGTGTGTGTGTGTGTATATATATATATATATATATATATATATATATATATATATATATATACACACACACACACACACACACACACACACACACACACACACACACACACACACACAAAAACATGAGGATTCCATACAGTTGAATATTCATAATATTGAATTTCTTTAATATGAGTAAAAGTGATTAAAATATCGGTGTTCACAAGGTTGACAACAAAAGATTGATTTAGCAAACATTGACACTCTACCATGCATGCAGTGAGCAAAAAACTTGGTACATGCAAACCAAAATTTTTAAAAAGGGACAAAAACATTGTGCTTACCCCCTGCACCTCTGCTCTAAGATCGCATGATGTTGGGGAAAGGACATATTTCCCAAACCGATCTTACACATTTGTCAATCGTCTGTGTAGTTCACTATAGATTTGTTGACTTAACAAATGTCTATGAAAGGGGGATTCATCCATTTTCAGTTCACAGAAAAACAAAGTACCCAAATGCAAACTAATCAGAAAAAAAAAAAAACAAAAAAAAAAATGGAAAAAAAGAGTCTCATATCCCAATATTTTAAATATACCAACTCTGAGATTGTACAATGCCAGAAAAAGTAGAAATATTCTCCTATCCAGGGTATTCAGTGATCTCACAAAAATATCAGATTCCTACTCATTCTTTTCATAATAAATCCCATTTGCTGAGTTTACTTATTATGGAATACATTTGAACAGAATGATATTTACACCTATGCATATATACCTATATATATATATATATATATATATATATATATATATATATATATATATATATGTGTGTGTGTGTGTGTGTGTGTGTGTGTGTGTGTGTGTGTGTGTGTGTGTGTGTAAATCACTAGTTGTAAAATTACTTATTATTCAGCATAACCTGCTTATTTCCTGATGTAACTTACATTGAGAATCACCCCTTCCATTTGCTGAGGACATGAATCAGAAACATTTTCAAGCAGTACTGAGACAGAAGTAAGGCAGTCCTTCAGCTCAGAACTGAACACCAAAACTTGTGGAGCACCTCTTAAGTTTATTATATGGACAGGACCCAAGTGAATCACTATAAAAGATGGCCACCTAGGACTTAGCGCATCAGCTCTATGCCTGCTGGATGTTAAAAGTTTATTTTTTCATCAGACTTAGAGGTTCCAATGACCCATACCGAGAGGAACTTTTGTTTAATGTAGTTTAGACTATACAGAAAATTGTGCGGAGATTCTAAATAACCAAAATGGAAGGTGATGTTAATGTAATCCTGCAGCATGTCAAGGATATGACTAAAAAGTTTGTAGTGCTGGGTTTGGCGGTAGGTTAAGCTAGGGGAAAAGAATGAAAACAGCAGCAAATATTTGACTGCACACAGCAAAAGGCAGATTGTGTGGAATGTGCAGTAAATTAGAAAGAAAATTACATTTAAAAAGCTGAATGCATGTTTAGAACCTTTACTAGAGAAACAATAGGGTTTAGAGTGAAGAACATGCAGTGTAAACTTTACAGCCATCAGGTTGAGGGGAGGGCTGGAGGGGATAGAAGCAGTATGGTATGAGGAACAGTGGATGTGGTAAGTAATTTAAGGCATTAACTAGTTGGATAAGTAATTAGGCAAGGCTGGATGATTTTTTGCAAATTCTGACAGAAAAAGTCACTTAACTGTACAATGTCATAGTAACAGGGTAAAATAATGGATTGTTAAGCCTGCATCATTCAGGAATGTCTTTGAGAAAGGTGGTCGTAGCATTAAAATAGTAGAAGATTTTACACAACAGATTTATTTGAAATGAAAAAAAAAAGTTTGTTTACAGTAGCCTGACTTAAGACAAGCAAGAGTAGCAGCATTTCTATTAAATCCTGCAATGCTGTACATTATTTGGAAAGGAAATGTGTTGTGGACTAGGAATGAAGCAGAGGCAATACACATATACAAACATGATAGCTGGAAAAATTGATGGTGGTTAGAGGGAAGAGGGGATTTCCTTTCCAATTCTGTGAGTGCCTTAAATGCTTTAAGTTGTACAACAAAAGAAATGTCTGCTTATTTCACAGGCTCAGAGAATCAGAGTGGAGGGAAGTGACAAGACCTCACTGGAAGAAGAGTTTATAGATATGAAAAAAAAGAACAACGTATGGTGCAGATTGTTAACCAGAGCAAGCACATCAGCAGGCCTGATACAAGGAAGCAGGATTATGAAGAGAAAGTAGACATACTGACAATTGTGTATCTTCTCCCTCTCTCCATTGGCATATCTCTTCATGATATTTTCTTTTGGTCCTAATTCTGTTTTCCTGTTCCTCCTCTTGGAGTCCCCAAGTCACAAACCTCTGTCTGGCCCTCTCTTTGGTGGTATCTATAAAAGAACATCTCTTTTTTTAGAGAATGATCTACCTCAGGACTCCTACAGCAGCTTTTGGCATCACATTCTTACATACTAGCTCAGAACAGGGGTCACACGGATGTGTGGATGAAGAGAATACTAGCTTGGGAGGTATAAATGACGACAGAAAAAAACAGCATGCACATGCGTCAGGAATCATTTTGAATGGAAAGAGTGGTGTTTCAATTAGGTGTCAAGAGTGTTGTTCTTAATTCTCTCTTTTTCTGTCTTTATCCCCGGGATTCATGAAGCTCGGCGCAAGGCCGGCGTAAGGCCTGCCCCGGCGGTGCATGGAATATCCGGCGCAGTAGCGCCATATACATATTAATGAGAGTGCACCGGAATCACAGACACGTGCGTAGTGTACGTGAGCGAGTCCAGGTAGGATGCGTCTGGAGGCGTGTCTAAGCCAGCATGAGGTGAGCAACCTAATGTGCTGACAGCCATGGTCCGCCCACAATAGTAATGGCAGCAGCCAGGTCCTGTGCAGAATGAAACGCATGTACAGTATGCAACATAGTCCCCGTCCCAAATCAATGGAGAAGCAAATAGAAGCCACGAAGGCATAAGTGTACCCGTCCAAGGAGTAAAGGATACGCATAAGACCGCGTTCGTCCCGCAATGCACTGTCAGTGTTTACACTCAGAGAAGGTGTACAGCCGCATGTCAGCGTGCCGCACCGACATAGGAGCAGCGACTAAGGTCACCACCTGTCCCACTTTGGTTGGGGCAGTCACTCCATGGACAGTTGTGTCCCGAAAAAACGTATTAGAAATGGCTGACGTGCTACGATTGTAGGACACAATGATATCCCGTATTTAATGTAATGGTAGCATGAATTGGTTATTTCTGTAACAGAAATACCTAAATGACACAAAAATCAGAATAAGCAAGGAAATTGCCACAATAATAAGCATATTATTTAGGCAAGCAAGTGAATTTCCATGCTATATAGTGACCGTTTGTATGTGTCGGCCTGTAAAGTCAGATGTGAGTCCCGGAAATATCCCAGATCGGAAAATGGAAAAGGTGGAAACCCCAGTAGCGACATGGCCATGGTCACCAGGGTTACCTGCTGTCCCAATGTGCCATGGACAGTCCCTGATTGGACAGTCGTGTTTAAAAAGTAAAAAAAAAGCCCCGTTGCCTGTTTTCCCTTTTTACATAAAAAAAACAAGTTAAAAGTAGGGAAAAAAAAAATAAAAAACCTTCAAAAACCAAAGGCAAACAATGGTTTTTCAAGCAACCATTTTTCCCAAAGAACCCAAACGCCCCCTTGGG
>NC_056744.1:1089483042-1089489539 GCF_019279795.1 Protopterus annectens | reverse complement strand
ATGCATTTGTTGTATTCATTCCTATATATTAGCTATTATTGCAGTTCTAGGTACTGCTGTCGTGGCTTAGTGGTTCTGTACCTTGACTGTGGTGTATAGTATCCTGGGTTTGAACCTGGCCACTGCTTTTTATTTTTCATGACTGTCTAGACATGCTGAGGGGTGTGTCTGTGTAAAGGCAGTTTTGATACGGCTTGCTCAACGTTGCCCGTCAGTTAGCTTGTTTGCACGGTGCGCAGCTCCGCGCAAATGGGGTACGCTCCTTTAAGCCTCATTTGGCTATCGGCATGCATATTATGCTCAGCTCAGTTAGGGGCACATAGATTTAGCGTGTTAGACCACTGCTCAGCTACGGGCACTCATTTTGCACCAGTTAAACCACTGCTCATCTACGGGCAGATGCACTCACTCTGTTAAACTGTAGCTCAGCTATGAGCACATCTGGCATTTTTTATTCTTTTGTTACCTCACATGTCTTCAATATAAATGGGCTATTTCATTACATTTTACATAAATTGTGGTTTTATGTGTACATATTTGTCAGGGACTTGTTTCCTGCTTATTTTGAAAAAATAAAATTGGTGTTGTGGGGGCTCGAACCATGAATGGCTGCTCTTCAGCCAACATATCTACCGCTACGCTATTGCTTCCTGGCTTATTTTGCATATTTAGTTCTTATATGCTTTCCCACTGACTGCTAACTGTAGCTGCCCTACGGGCACGCCCGCTCAAACGAGCGCACTCACGGTTAAACATTTTTACAATTTAAAAAAATATATAAAACGTGTTTATTTATATGTTTTCTGTTCATAGTCTGTGGGGGCATGTGTTGTGTTCTGTTTATTCACATTTCCGTGGACTCTGTCGTGGGTGTTTACTTTGGGTACTTTTCCTCTTCTGGGGGCGTGTCCGCTTACAGGGCTCGGCCTACGGACACTGTCTTACACGGACCGTGTTGGCCTTAAGTGTGATTCAGCATGCTCTCATTAATATGCAGAGCATGCTGACATCACTCCGTTTAACTGCAGCCTCCGTGTATGAGTTATAACTCTTACACGGAGGCTTTGTGAATCCTGCCCTATATCTTTCAGATCTATCTTTTTCATCCAAGATGTTCTTCAGTCTGTATGCAGATAACTTGAAATTGAGTAAACTGATTACATGTATTACAGATAGGGGATGTCTCCAAAAGATGTTACTAAATTGACCATTTGGGTGCAGGAGAGTAACATGATAACAAATACATGAAAAATAAGAATATGAGATTTGGGTAAATATTTAATACTGCATACACAGACTGAAACTATTGATTCATTTAAGGACCTGTGCATATAGGTAGATTCAGCACTGAGGTTTTCTAATCATTTACAAAACTATAGTTTGTATGAAAATATTTATAAAGTCTAAGAAATCATAAATGATGAAATCATTGTAAGTTACATTAGACGTAAACTGGTGTCTGCAATAACAACATGAAAACCTTATAAGAACATAAGCATGTTTAAACTGGAAAGAGTAAAACAGAAAAATACCAGATGTGAAAAAATATCTGAACTTCTGTAGTGTGTCATAAAGATATTTAAGAGGGGACCATATTTAGGTATATAGGGCATTTAATGATAACTGCCTCTAGGAATGTCTACGGATATCAAGAGGTAACAGAGTATCATCAGACAACATCTGCAGAAGACTGCATAAGAATAACAAATGTACTAATTGCTTCTCTGAGAGACTAACTGATGAGTGGAACAGACTACCAAAGTATATTAAGACAAGCTCTAATTGAGATATCTTTTTAAGGACAACTTCAAGGCTTATTATGGAAAACAGAATTTGGTATATTGGCAGGGTAAAGGACATTATTGCTCATTCCTGAAATATTTGTATGTATATAAAAATAGAAAGACATAACTCACATGCTGTTCATTATTTAGTCACTGCAATCTTCAACAAGTTGCCAGAAAGCCACAGATATTATAGGGAACACAAATACTTCTCAACTTCTTTGCTCAAGAATTCTGGACAAAGCCAAAACTAATGGTGGGATAAGACCTAAAAAGGGACACATTTTAATTATTATGATTATTTTTTTGTTAACTACGTAAACCCAGTGGACGCAGCGTCTTCTTTGACTGTGACCTGGAAGCATTATCTGGAAAAATTACTTTCTCAAAGTTACACAGCAGGCAAATGGAGGAGAAGAATCCATACCCTGTACTTATGAATACAAGTAGCAGTTTGTTAACATCTCAAAGCTTCACATGCCTGACAACTCTGATTCACATAACCAATTAAAACACAAACACACACACACACACACACACACACACACACACACACACACACACACACACACACACACACACACACGCACATGCATGCACACGCATGCACACACGCAGACATGCACACACGCACTCATGCACACACACACATGCACACACGTGCACACACGCGCACACACGCATGCCCGCATGCACGCACTCACGCACACACACACACACACACACACACACACACACACACACACACACACACACACACACACACACACACACACACACACATGTTCTGGCATTTGGTGTACACATTTAAGACTATGAGCTATTAATGATTCCCTCAACCTTCATTTCACTACTATGTCACCTTAAACAATCTTCTTATCAGACAGTGCAATGGTGAATCTGGGCTAGGCACATTAATATTCTCCTGAACTGTACGCCTAGTAACTATTTAAGAATCTGCAACAATAGGTGTTGTATGGGCATGGATTTTTCTCAAAGATAAAAACAATGAAACTTTAATAACTTGTATTAGCTATCTTTAAATCTTAAATGATTTATCAGGAAAAAAAGTTAACAGGAGACAGAGCAGAAATAAGAGAGAAAAATCAAAGGCAGGTAATAAATAGGTGGACAACTCTAATTCACTTAAAAAAATGACAGAACAACAGGTTTTGCAGCAGCACACATTTTCTAAGCAAGCCAACCATGAAGCTGTAATGCCTGGTATCTGATTGACTATAATCCTTCTGTGATGTATCAGAAACTGAGGGTGTTCAGAAAGGTCTGGCAAATGGTGTAGAGATTAAGTGCCAAGTTCTCAAGGAGATGTTGGCTGTAGTCAAGGGTACAGGGTTTGAGTCTTTCAACCTCTATGTGATTTGTCATTCAACCAGACAGTGCATCAGAACAGTTTCAGTGGGGCAAAGGCAGTACATCACACCAGTGGTTTCACTAGGGACTGACTGAAAGTGACTACTGGGATATACACACACACAACTTCTGCATCATGTTACATTGGCATTCCTGTGATTCAGCTTTCAAAAAGTCTACTCTGTCCCTACAATTATGTCATTAATGCTGCCTGTTTGAAATGTACAGGCATTAGTATTGTTCCAATATTCAATAGCAATCCAGTCCTCATTAGCAGCTCCAGCATCTTTCAAACATCCTGCATTAGTGGCTTTCAAATGTGCTGTTTGTTTCAAGCAATCCCTGTCAGTTTAAACTCCTGCATTTACTCTTGTTTAACATGTGGAAGTATTCTCTCATTGGCTATACCCATTGAGCCAATGAGAATCAACATCTCTGAAACTTTCAAAACAGCAGCAGCTAAACAGGGTAATCTAGGAAAGGCAGGACTTTTTTTTTATTTTCATGTTTATGAGGTCTCCAGGTCAGCAGCAGGCCCTAGCAAACTGCCAAGATCCATTAGTAATGTATCCGGTCCTGTCCATTTGACAGTTTTCTGGGACCCAGGTGCTGTTCTAACCTAATTACTATAAACAGTGAGGATGGATTAAGCATCAATACACTATACATCATGAGAAGATGATTAGGTATGTAACAGAAAAAGTTATATTATTTATTTTGAAATAATCCATTATATTTTATGAATGTTCTATTAATGTTTTAACTAGTGTAAACTAACCTATTTATTTATTTATTATTTATTGTTTTTGTTGACCAGGAAAATATGGGTGGAAAATCCTTTTTCAGTGGAGGCCCAAGGAGAAAATCTGCACAAGCTACAGAGAGAAACTGACACACATAGGTTTAGGTTCATAGGTATGTACTAGGCTAATGGCCCTGGAGCCTTTACAAGTCTAGCCCATAGGATTGCCCTGGCATCATGCCATCTGGCCTTAGTTTCCAGTGTCTCTGTCGAGTAGAGCCACTGGAGTGATCCCCGGGGTGAATTTTCTATTTCCTGTCCACTCATCAAGATTTCTCTTGAAGAGGGCCAGTGAGATGCTCTATTTGACATTTATGGGAAGTCTGTTTCATAGCATGGGCAGTCTCTGGGTCATGAAACTGTCCCTCCAGCATGTTCTGTTGATCGTGGTAATGAGGTTGAGGTCTCTAGAGCATGTGGTGTGGAGGGATTGGAATTTCTTTAGATGTAGCACTTCTAACAGAGCTGGGTCAGACATGACTTTATAAGTCAAGTAGAGATCGCCTCTAAGTAGGCGATATGAGATAGAGAATAGTTGGAGTTTCTTGAGTCTGTCCATATAGGACAAGTGTTTAAGGCCTAGGATCCTCTTTGTGAGGTGCTTTTGTGGCTCTCCAGTTGTTGCAGGTGTCTAGTGAGGTACATGCCAAATGGGGCATTGTACTTGATGATTGACCTAATGAGGGAAGAGTAGAGGGAGACAATGACCTTTCTTCCTAGATGCAAAACCATTAGTAATGAGATGTGCCACATAGAAGTACTTTCTGACCACAGTGGCAGTGTGGTGGTCAGAAGAGAAGTTGCTGTCAACCTGTGTTCCCAGATCTCTTATAACGCCTTCTGCGTTCAGTGGACTACCGTTGATGTGGTAGTTCATGGGAATTGGGTTTTTCCCAAAGGGGCTGATGACATAATTTTTGACATTGAGCTTAAGGCCATGGTTCTGACACCAGTTGTTGGTTTCAGTGAGGCCTATCTGTAGGATGTCAACATCACTTGGGGAGTTAATAATGGTTCCCAACTTGCAATCGTCTGCGTACTTTGTCAGCCAGAGTCCCTTTGTGTTAGACTGGACTTCTGAGAATTAGATACCCAACAGGAGAGGACCCAGGACCGATCCCTGTGGGACTCTACTCATGACTGGTCGGCAGTCTGACTTGGAGTTAACTACTTTCACACTGTGTGTTCTATCTGTGAGCCAGTTTGCAACCCACCTAGTGATATAGGGGTTGATGCCTAGCTTACTGAGTTTCTCTATGATTCCTGAGTGGGGAATGGTATCAAAGGCCTTGGCCAGATCAAGGTAGACTGTATGAACCACCTTGCCTTCATCCACAGCTCTGGTGACTGACTCCAAGAAGTCGACCAAGCTGAGCAGGCATGATCTACCCTTCACAAAACCAAACTGTGTGGGATCCAGAGTTTGGAGATTCCCTATATCCTTGTTTATTAGGTCCATGATGATGTGTTCCATAGCTTTGCATATCAGACTTGTCAGGCTAATGGGGCGATAGTTCCCAGGGTCTTTTGTCGCTCCTCCTTTGTGGAGAGGGATGACTATAGCGGTGCGCCATTCATTAGGGACAGAGCCTGAAGTGAGGCTGTGATTGAACAAGGCACACAGATGAAGTGCCAGTTCATTTTGTAGTTCATGTAGAACACAGCCAGGGATATTGTCAGGTCCCATAGAAGCTATATTCGTGGCCTTGGACAGTGCTGTTTTAACCTGTGCAGCAGTAATACTGGGTGCCTGGCAATCTACCGGTACTGTGATTGGTCCTTTGGGGGGAGGTAAAGTTGGCACTGAATCTGTCGGCCAGTATATTGGCAATATCTGTTGGCTTAGTATAGGAGGTACCAGCTCAAAGCAAATCTGGGTATTGCCGTGGATGCTCTTTACATAGCTATAGAAGGCCTTATGGTTGTCTTTACTATCTGCTGCAATTCTGTTTTCATAGCTAGCTTTAAAGGATTTGATGAGGGATCTCAACTTTTTGTTGAGGCTGATAAGGGAGTTTTTGCAGTCTTGGGACGTCACCTTATTCCTCATCAGTTTCAGTTAGATAGTGTAATGAAGCATCTGAGTAGACAACAATGTGAAAAAATACAGTGACTGTTTGAGCATGCAACAGTGAGAAAAAAACATTGACTAAAAACATATAATTAATCAGTATACAAACATATTATAATTATAATACAAATAAAACAATGATATTTAGACAAACAAAATTTAGACCTGTAGTAGTTTATAATAGAAAAGTGACATGAGCTTTCATAAGAATATAAAGTTGAGGATGAGTATGGTACAGTGTATGCGGCCAAGTAAACAAAATAATACTGGACAAGATAGAAGATTACTGGCCAAGTGGTCATGTTAGAGTAGGAGGGGATAGAGTAGATAAGGATATTTGGGGGCATTAGCCAGATGTGCTACATGAACAAAGCTATGAGATCTTTAGGTGTTGTTTCAACAGTAGCTTTTGTTAATTTATCTGAGTAAGAAAGGAATGGAATTCCAGACTTTAGCGACATGAGAAGAA
>NC_056744.1:1089298042-1089478042 GCF_019279795.1 Protopterus annectens | reverse complement strand
TTTAAATGCGATTTACCCAGTGCAATGTGTTTGCGCGGATGTATGCGCCGTGCCAACCAGGGCACCGTAGGGCACCGCGGAGCAATGTAGAGCTAATTTGCTTAAACACAGCCACACCCCCTAGCCTGTCTAGACAGTATTAAAATAAAAGAATGACAAGGTTCGTACTCAGGACCCTGTGCATCATAATCAAAATACAGAACCACTAAGCCATGACAGCTTAGAAGAAACAGCTACTATTAGCATACATATACTTAGAAATGGTAGATTAACCATTACTAAGCATGCCTGCAGTCAGCCTAGAATTCTCAAAAATGGACAGTCACAAAAAAGTGCGGGAAATGTGGCATATTTATGCCCCATAGGCAGGAATACTCTCCATAACTGATTGTAGCTCACATTTACAGTCAGAATGGCAGGTGCAGGAGAGAGTTCATGCTTCCGAGCTCAGCGTTGGGGCATTGAGGAGTTGAAATACATGGTTTGGCTCCTTGCCCACTGTCATGAGTCCAGACTCCTGCAGGGCCAGTTCCAAGGGATGGAGTACAAGGCTGAGGCTTGGAACCGGTTAGCTCATAACCTCACCAGTGCCAAAGGCATTCCTCGCACCGGTGAGCAGGTCCATCACCACCATGCAGACCTGAAGAGATGGAAGGAGGACCAGCTAAACCAATGGATACAGGAGGCCCGTAGGATGCAGGATGCCCCACGACTGAGTAAGTAGCCATAGAATGTAGTATGTAAGAATTGATAATTGAGTTTGTATAATGGATAGGTATGTCTCAATATCCCTTCATTTGCTTCACAGCTGCAGGTGACAGTGCTGCGAATTAACAAGCCTATGCTGATAGGCTGCAAAGGCTGCGCCACCAGGCAGGTTAGTGAACATTCTGCATGTTTTGTTATATAAAATAGGGGCGAGAGCATGAAATAAAGTGTTGTAGTACAATAATACGGCCATAAAATGGCCTGAATAAGTCCTCTGCATGTACTGTCATACGAAATGGTCATAGTGCCATAAAAAGAGTGTAGCAACCCATTAAGAAAGGTAACATATGTCTGGAATAAAATCTCTGCAGGTACTGTCATATAATATATGTGAGTGAGCCTGAAAAAGTGTGCTCTAACCCATTAATAAAGGTATAATATGTCTTGAATATGTCTGCCATATGCACTGTTATAACAAATAAAGGAGTGAGCCTGTGGAAAAGTGTGTAATGTCAGTAATAAAGGTTTAAAACCCGGAGTGTGTTTGTGTGTGTGTGTGTGTGTGTGTGTGTGTGTGTGTGTGTGTGTGTGTGTGTGTGTGTGTGTGTGTGTGCGTGTGTGTGTGTGTGTCACTTAGTTTGAAATTTTGTTGTACCCTTGGATTATACAAATAGTATTGTGTTAGAAAGTGCTGGCAACCCAGAGTTCTGCAGTCCCATCTACAGTGGGTGATGGAAGTGCTAGTAGCTGTGAAGCATATATACAGTCCTCAACAGTCAGTTACTGGCTGGCATGCATAAGTAAATCTGGCACACGAGTAGCATGCTAATATGTTCCCCAGAAATGTGAGTGTGCTTCAATAAATGCAGGGTTCTGTACAAATTGAAGTGAAAATGTCATGTGAAAACATCCAGATATGTAGATAAAGAAATATAAATGCAGCCATGAAATATGTAGCAGTAACATCTGTATCTTGGACAGTTAGTATGTCAGATATAGGTCAAGTATATATTGAACTAGCCAAACCCATTACACAACTTAATGCATGGTGGCAAGTGTAATAATACATGCAGGGAATATGCACTTGCAGTCACTAGGTATGTAGTGTAGAGTAAAAGTGATTATAAGGTGTTAACTGAGGTTTTTTTCTACACCATACTGTTTGTGCATAAACCATGCAATTCCACACCTCAATGGGTATGTGTAATCTTAAATATTTGTTGGGACATATGTCCTATTGTTTTATAAATATTTGCATTCATGTTGATGCATGTGCCCTGTTCAAACACCATGTTCATGGTGGCCTGTTGCTACCAGACATCCCTGCATGCTGTTGGAATATCCACTGTTGTTCAATATATGCATGTGTTATGCTTGCTGTTCAACTGTTGGAACCTTGGTGTGTTGGGTTAATGGGAATATTACTGCATGCTGTTACAACTAATCTGGAATGCTGTTGTTTATGCTGTAATTAAACACACCTAATCACAGAACGTATGAGAAGGCCGGTCCCAGCGGACCCACCTGTCCCTCCTCAGTTGGCAAGTGCACCTGGCACCAGCAGCTCCGGTGCCCAGCCCAGGCTCCCCTCCTCCATTTGTCCCGTGCCACCTTCGGGTGGACATGCTGCAGGGGATGGGGCTTGTCCCCCCCATGCAAGCATGGGTGGAGAAGGGCCACCTGTCACCCTTCAAAGGGTCCGGGCTGTGGTGCGTAGGGAGATCCAGCGTTCAGTCGCAGATCCCCTATGCCAGCTTGAGGCGAGAGTGGCACATCTCTCGGGTAAGCCTGCCCATCCTACTCAGCCCCCAGCACAGTCACCCTAGGGGCCGTGAAGGTGCAGTGGTGACTGCCCATGGGTGGGGATCTCAGTTCCACTGTTACCATCTGTGGGCTCATGGGCTTGCAATTTCCAAACAACCTTCCCCGTCATTTGTGTTCACCCACCCCATGTGTCAAATTCCGCCCCTGTATGCGTCTTGTTTGTCTTGTCTGTTTAACTCCCCAGCCTACCTCCCCAAATATACCTACATCCCCTACCATCACATTCCATTCTCACCTGAAAGAAAATTAAAAAAAGGGCAATCTGTTCCCACAAAAAAATTACGCCCCAGACATTGCTGCCCATTTTGCACACATATCTGCCGGACATGTAAACTGATAATTATAATTGGCAGTACAACATACTCTGTTGTCCTCACCACTCTCTCACGTGTGGAAGGTTGCAAATTTCACACCAAATTATGAACATATGCACAGCTGTTGCTGGTAAAGAAATGGGAAGCTATGGGCCTTCCCTACACCCTTCCTGCACATCCCAGCTGGTTTCCGTACTGTCTTACCCTCTTTGTGCCCCCTTTTTCACCACTTTCCTATCTCCCCATTTTCTTTTCTTTCAAAGAAATTAGCGCATGGGTTAGCGGGAGTAAGCCCTTTTAAGCAGTAGTTAGCGGGGGTGCGCGAGTGTGAGCTTGTGTGCGCTTAGCTAAGCATCGCTAAGCATCCCGCAAACCTGCGCAAACCCGCTTACAACTGCTTAAAAGTGCCTTAATAACTCTGTATGACAGGGCCCTTGTACTGCTCAGCTGCAAAATAAAATACCCTTGTCAGTCTCAAACCCCACACCTTGGACTCACCAGCCTGCATGACGTACCACTAAGCCACAGCAGATATACAATAACTTGGTGCTGAAAGAAATATAACATGCATTACAATGAGTGAATGTAAAGGGAAAATAGGAAAGCCATAGGAATACATTGCAATAACTACTGTTGTATGCCCGTTAATTCTCTAATTCAAAAAGAAAGTACATACTGCCATGTATCCAGTGCTAGCATTAGGAGGTGTGAGTAAACCTACACACTGATAAGAGTGTACTGGAAGAAGCAACAGTCAGGTTTCAGTACAACATGCATTTCACTGGCTACAACCCAGCTTCAGATATGAGACATATGCCAACCTTCTGACTGAGACAACAGTGTCCACAGCAAACAAGCATGGTCCCCACCTTGCAAAACTGAAAGGGCTACGCCTGCCTAACCTAACATTTTATAGCAGTGTCCTGAAATCACAGTGAGAACTGCAATTACCACACAGCAGGCTGCATGCAATTACTAAATGGTGGGCACCAACTGGTGCAGAGGCCATCACATGCACATGTGCAGATACCTAGAAAAGCAGTCTGTATCTGCTGTCCACACATGCAATAATATCATTGCACCAACTGGGAGAGAGAGAGAGAGAGAGAGAGAGAGAGTGAGAGAGAGACAGACAGAGACAGACAGACAGATGGATACAAACAGGTAGTAGGAGGCAGACACTGAAAAGAAAGACCCACACACAGAGGAAACCAAAACCAAAAAAAAAAAAAAAATCAACACCTACAACAGACGGAGGTGAGGAATACAAAGGTAAGGTATATAACAGATATGTATTTGCTGACATCCAAATGATGTGTCTGAAGGGTACTCTACATACTGTGAATCATCCATATGTGGCAGTAGTCCGTATCTATATGTACATGCATATTTGCATAGGACAAGGGACATACTGCAACTGTTAGTGAAGGCTGGACATATGTATGTTGTTGAAGGCTGCTATGTGCACATATGTATGTAGGTTGTAGTGTGTGGCATTGCAGACAGCAAGCAGTGCCAGTATATGTCATGTGGTGATTAAACACTGTGGGACAGAGCTACAGGCAGTGAGGCCTGCTGCAGCTATACGGCCTGAGGACAACAGAATGCATTCTGCACAACATTGTGCAATAGTATTACATAACCGTATGTCTCACAACTGTTGCATAATTGATATTCCCACCATGAAAGGTGGGAAGCATATGTGCCTATATGTGCAGCTATATGTACAGCAATGGATGTTTAGATGTATGTGTGTGTATATATATATATATATAGAATTATAGATATATAGAATTATAGATATATAGATCTATATATAGACATATACATATATACATATATAGATAGATATAGATATATTTAAATATATATATATTTAGATATATATATATATATATATATATATATATATATATATATATATAGATATATATATATATATATATATGGATATATATATATATAGATATATATGGAAATATATGGATAAATATAGATATATATGGATATATATGGATATATATAGATATATATAGATATATATCGATATATATGGAAATATATAGATATATGTAGATATGCATGGATATGTATGGATATGTATAGATATGTATAGATATGGATAGATATGGCTAGATATGTATAGATATGGATAGCTATGTATAGACATGTAAATATGTATGTGTATATATATATATATATGTGTATATATATATATATATATATATATATATATATATATATATATATATATATATATATATATATGTATATATATAGAGAGAGAGAGGGAGACACGGGGTCATATGTACTGCAACAGGTGCCTGTTGTCCAAGGCATAGACTGAAGACCAGTGTTGATACCGCAGTGCCATACCCCATTCCAAAACACTTTACACAGTAACTACCACATAGATGGTAGCCTGCCTAACACTGAAGCTGTCAGAAGGGAACATGGGACACAGGTGGACAGTAGGCTCCCATTTGATAATCACAGTGCCACACTAGTCTTGTAATATGTCTAAGTGTCATCACAAAAGGTGTGTCATCTAGGGAAATATAGGTCAGTGTTCCCCTCTACACATCACAATGCCCCATGTTGTATGTACCTCACATGACAACTACAGCAAGTGGAAAGGCCACAGACATACCTAACAAAGAGTAATACTGCCCTCAAACACATGCTCTATGCAGACTGACTCACAAAACCACAGCTAGAGTGTGTTGCATACTGCCCACCCAGAGGTTACCACTGCCGGACATACAGAGGTATGTCACACCCATAGAAGTCGGCCAACCACCATGACAACACCTCACAATCCCTCCAGGCTACATGACCTAGGGCCCTAATCCTTGTCACCTCACTAAACAGCACATGCTGGAGGTACAGGTTCCTATCCACAAATATACCATACTCTGGACTAAACCGCCCAGCATTAACAAACAAGGCTCCTCATTAGCAGATGTAATACATACCCCTGATGATTGTTTTGGAGATAGGTAATATGCCCTGGGAGTCACCTCTGTGTATCCGGTTGACAGGAGCAAGTGAAATCACATTACATGTGTGTCAAAGGGCAGGGAAGCATATGGCTAGGCTGCTCTAGGCCCTAGGGCCAATAGCGTATTACCTACCTATGACACAATGCACACACACATGTACTCAGTGCAATACCTGCTATGTAAGGTGGAATGGGTGTGACAGTGACTGTGTGCAAGGTTTGTAAAGGTGTGATAGCTTAGTGTGAGGTTGTGTCTGTCATGGTAGTTTGTGTCCTAGGTGTGAGGCCAGAGAAATATGTGTTGGTTATTGGGATGCAAACATAGTAGGATGGCATATGTTGTGACATAGTTCCTTGTGTATGACTGTGGTGTCCAATTGTAGGCTGAAGCAATACATGTATGCTCAGTAAGTGGTACTGCTGGTGAATCCAGCTCACATATGAACTGTTGTACTAACTGAAGCTGTAGGCCTAAACAGCACAGTATGGTGTATGTTCACATTCCCTGGTGACACTGTCTTGTGTGTTTCCTGTAGTCTGCACAGATTACATACCTCAGGCATAGGTATCTGTAAGTAGGGGCACACAGTACTATAAGGTACACAGGTAATTCTCATCTGTGTCGGCATACATTTGTGTGTTGTATGTATGTCTGATGTGTGTGTAATGATGCCTGTACCATGCCCACAATCACATGTGTGTTACAGGGTATGTGTGTGTACCTAGCAACATGTTACAGCAGTATGCCAGCTATAGTAACAACCGTGCACATATGTTAGGTAGGGGTATGGCATCAAAGACTAGGGTGGTTTACTGGTAATACTGTAAATGTACATTACATTCATTGCATTGTATGACATATTTCTTCATACATTAGTTTGATATATACCCCCCGGGGCGAGGTTGTGCATTGTATCCCAAACAGTGTGCCGACTACTGGTGTATACAGGTTTGTTATATGGAGTGTGGCAGGCACTGTTAGCCAGTTGTGGGCTGAGCACTGATATGTGGTATTGAACGTGTGTATCATCTGATAGACAGATAGATGCTATATATGGCAGTTAAGTGATATCTGTACTTCATAATGTTAAGTGTGCAACATGACATGCTCACATATATTGTTTAATTGTCTTCCAGGGTTATGGCTCATCAACACAATCCATCGTATACAGCTGCAGAGGAGCAGGAAATGCAGAACAGCCTGGTGCAGCACTATAACCTGCTTTTTTCCAGGGCCAGCCAGCACCAGCATGAGCGTACTGCACTGTGGCAAGATCTTGTTCACCGGGTAAATTACATAGGCATGCATAACCGGACATATGAGCAGGTACGCCATCACTGCAGTGATTTAATTAGACATGTCTGGCGGCGTGCGTCTGATATCCATAGGCAACAGCTTGCCACAGGTGGTGGGGCGGCCATACATCCCCCCTCACCAGAGTGGAGGAGCTGCTCCTAAGCATGGTGGCTCCTGGCCTACAGCAGCAACAGCATCACACATGTGTCATCATGGAGGCCAGAGCCACCCAGCAGGATGACATGGAGCGTGCAGGTAATATGCCCTAGCTGTAGACTACCATTACCTGTATTGTTAGAATATGCATATGTGAGATGTGTACTGTGTGTTTAGCAGTTGTGCTGCCTATCATGTGCAATACTGATATTTGGAATAGTACCTGTACACCCGTGACTGTTGACTGTTGTTCCACTAAAGTTTAGCACACTCACAGTAGCAATGCCACAGTTGTGGCCACTGGCAAACTGTGTCATATTCTTGTAGGTCCCTCTGGTGTGACAGCAGGGCAGACGATACATACTGGTGAGTGTGTTAACACTTTAGTATTGGTAATGAAATGTGCATGTCATAGGTGAGGTGTAGGCCATGTACACGCAACACACCTAAGCATAATGCATGCTGTGCATGTTTGCTGTGAGACATTAATCATCTCAGTAAAGTCAGTAGCTGCCTCAATCACATGCAATGCACAGTGCAGCAGACACATTTGTGGCAGCACTGTATTGCACATTGGATATGCATAGTTGCTACAGCTGTACACAACAGAACACGTTTATCATACGCAGTACACGAAAACATGCTACATTTGGCATTACCACACACCCACTGTAAGGTCACACTTCAGTATCCCACATGTCATGCACACACACATGATGTACCTCAGGGGTAGAGGCCTATCATGGGGCTGTGCAACACTCTGCAACATATACTACAGTCATGTTAGGCAATGCTCCCTATTGGGCACCTCACACACCCATGTACAAGGTGGCTGTATAATTGTGAACGTAGCCACGGCACTGTAGTTCAGGTACAGCATGCTAGGCGGTGATCTTGCACACATTAGTAGCTGTGAGTGACCACAAGATGCATGTTGATGATGGCACAGGGTACTACACCCCATCCAGTTACAGTGACCACAGTACTACTCATAGCAGTCATTGCTTTGCACCTCAATGTTGTGTGTGCAAACATATGCACCTATACACAATACGCATAGCATGTTGTGTGTGTGCTTCCATATGCCAGTATACACAATATGCACAGCAGTCACCATCCAAAGTGTCACATATATGTCCTGAAATGCTAGTGGGTGTATAGGTCACTTGATACACATTGGGTATGTGTGGTGTTTAATGATGCAGTCGTGTAGCATGCCATGCCATGTCTGGCACCGACATATCTGCAATATGTCCCACACTCACCATAACCACTGTACACTGGCCATGTCAAGCATTGAGATTCCTTCACATCAACATGCACCACTCATCCCGTGTGTGTATATAGCATGCATGTGCTACACCCATGCCCACTATTATCTGCTATGGACACAGACACTGTACTCAGACATGGATATCTATGTGTCACAAAGATAACACATGCAGCCATTGCATGTATACTTGTGAGTGATGGTGCACAGGGCATTGCAGAGCTGATAATACCTGCACAGCAGTGTTGTGTCCATGTACACATTGTGCTCCAGGGTGTAGCCAATCACTGAACAACTACACAGTTGCATCAAAGCCATGTATACTGCCATTAAATAGGGGCATCTACACTTGCACTACATGGTTTTGTGCAACACATATTCTGCATGCTGACACGTGTGTGGTGACTGTTTACCTTGTGATACTGACACCCACCTTCACCCACTATAGAGTATGTGTTGGATTGCTGGTGTGTGTGTGTGTATGTACTGTAGTGAGGAGTGTATTAGTGTTCATGTGTTCATGTGTGCATGTGTGTATGTGTGCATATGTGCATGTGTTCATGTTTGTATGTGTTCATGTGTCCATGTGTGCATGTGTGCATGTGTTCATGTGCAGACTGTAAAGTGTGTTTCCTGTCGTCCTCTTACAGGTGCTGAGTAAGGGGTGGCCAAAAGCAACAGGGAACCTGAAGCCACTGCCACGAATAGTGGTGATAATGAGACATGTATTTTGGCACAGGAAGGTTTGACAGGGTCTGTCGTTGGTCCGCCACTCGACAGTACACAGCATTCAACCCCATCTATGTGCACACTCATACTGTCAATACATCCCTCACCACCAATGGCCATAGGCGAGGGACAGCATACAGTTGGCATTGACCAGGAGAGTGTGGTACCCATGGCACTTGCATACCCTCACAGCAGACATAGCCATATTCCTGGAATGGTACCACATAGGCAGAGATCCAGGGGTTCTCGGGGGAGCACCGCTGGTCATATTGCCCCTGGCAGGCATGCCTTCACAGGTCTTACGATGTCCAGTATATTCTGGGCTGTAATGCAGGCTCAGGCACATATGGAACGGTACACCAGGCAGAGACTTAGGGTGCAGAGGGCACATTACACCTCTATCAATGACAGCATCCGTGACCTTGCCGGTGCCATCCGGACTTACACCGAGGTCATTGATAGATGTTGGGGGGAGACATTAGATGCCCTCCACAATATGTCTTCCATGAGCCAGGACCGTGCGGGGCGGTTGCGACGTCGACTGGGACGCATGCCAGCAACAGCAACAACTGGCAGTGGTCACAGACAGCCCACAGTTCACAGCTGCTCCCGTAGTGGCAGTACCAGCCCCAGCAATGCTGGGGCTGGCCTGTCCATTGACCGTCCCAGTAGACCATGTGCACTTGGCTCTGGCCAGTCCTAGCAGGGACATGGGTCCAGTCATCATACCTCTGCCTCTGATGACAGTATCCAGTCAGGGTTGGTACCCGATACTGTCCTTAGCACCCCTGCCAGGCACAGGTACTGTGACCGTGGCCAGAGACAGTGATCTGTACAGCCTAGCAGGTACAGTCTGTGGCTGTCCCACAAACTACCGTATATGGCAGCCACATGGTGGAGCTGTGTGCATGCAGACACACACACATTAACCAAACAACTAGGGCTCAACACATACACACACATTACATCAACATTGGCCCATGCTGTACTGTTGTCCCTCACACACACACAAACACAGACATGTCGATTGGATGGGTCAATGTCAGGCTCTGGCAAACAAAACACCCTGTGCATATGATGATACCTGTGTCGCCTCCTGTCATCTGTAACATTGATGGAGGAACAGGTTAACATGGTGCTGATACATGGGGTGACACTATAGGAGTGTAGCAATATTAGCAAGTTGTCAACAGGAAAGTGTAATGACATCCTTGTAGGTATATCTGAGCAGACATTATGCATCAAAGCTCTGATTGTCAATGTAGCATTGTTTATACCACTGTTAGGTCTGAGTATGTATTGTCCACTCATGTGCCACTTGACTGAAGTGTAATGTGTTGCCAGCATGTGTTAGTGAATGGACAGTACATGTGTGATGTGTGCAGTACAGATTAGCAAGTGTACATCTGTGAACATGGTGGGTGCACACTGTCTGCATGTACGTGCATAGTGGACACATGGGACGTGTGGCATACCCTGTTGTGCACATTGTTAACATCTCATAGTATCTTTCAATGGCCAGTATGCATTCTACTACAGTTATGTACTAACATGGGTAGACATGTGTGCATGACATGGGTTGACACTATGCTGTGGGTGATACCGTTAATATCTGTCAATGATTTGCAGTCTGGTAGTATACACAACCTCAACAGCATGACTATAAGCAATCATTGGATGATGTCCTGACAAATGACACACAGTTGTAGGGAACTCAGTAACAGTTGGATCCTTCCAGTGCTACACTATAACACTAACCAGTGGTAATGACCACCACCCATTCCTGTGACCACACCTGTTTGGCATATAGCCCCCTTAGGTACATGCAAACACACTAAGGATGTGTCCATCCAAATCTGGAAATGCATGCATTGGCCTACAATGCATTCCCTGGATGGGACGCATATCCTACACAAGGGTATCATACAGACTGATACCTGTTGTCTGACACATGCTGTATAGCAGTAAGCCGACTATGGCATAGTCATCCACATGTACTATACATACTATCCCATCAGTACCACATAGGTGGTAGCCCTCAACATGTATGTTGGGTTCCAATGTGTACATACAGCCTCATGTTATGTCATGTGTCCCTTGGTATCCACATATCCATAGGTATTGTGGAGTCCCAAGGTGTATCACATAAGACATTAGAGGCCTGAATGCATATCCACAAGGCAGTTGTACACCTATAAAGACTGTCCATTATTGGCAGTCGTTGTTGTGTATGAACATGTCTAACATATACCCCAGGCATATACCCTCACTCACACTACTCTTAAGTAACTGTCATGGGTGTGTGTGGCACAGATAACCTTGGCCAAAGATCACGACAGTGGACGGCCTTGTCACATACATGCATATGTGACCTATGATCTGAGAAGCAGCAGCACAACCTGTCAATGGAAACAAATGTATTCATGTAGTATGCAGGCTTCACACCTATGTACTGATTGAGGGGACATGTACACATATATATTTGCCACGCAGATACCTGATGTGTGCAATGCACTTAATTTTGTAATCATAATATGTCATACCATAGTAAAAGCAAAACCCACACTGCATTGACCAACAGTGACACACAAACAATCAGCATTTGCAGAATTCAACCCCCTACCTAACTATGTTATGATACTAGAGAGAAATGCATTAACATGGTGCACTATTTGCTTTACTGGGGGGTTTCCCTTCTCCGTCTGTATTTGTAGGATGGTGACATCATCAGTCATTCCAAAGAGGAATGTACCTCTTTTAGTGTGTTTTCTCAGTCTCCAAAAAGAGCACTCCTTTCAAAGACAATTGCACACATACACAGTCAGCGTTTGCAGGATTCAAGTCCCTACCTAACTATGTTATGATACTAGAGATAGATGCTTCAACACAGCGCGTTATTTGCTTTACTGTGTGGTTTCTCTTCTCTGTCTGTATTTGTAGGATGGTGACATCAGTCTTTCCAAAGAAGAATGTACCTCATTTAGTGTGTTTTCCCAGTCTCCAAAAAGGGCACTCCTTTCAAAGACAATTGCACACATCCTCCACACACACACACACACACACACACACACACACACACACACACACACACACACACAGTCAGAGTTTGCAGGATTCCAACCCCTACCTAACTATGTTATGATACTAGAGAGAGATGCATTAAAACGGCATGCTATTTGCTTTACTGGGTGGTTTCCCTTCTCCATCTGTATTTGTAGGATGGTGACATCATCAGTTTTTCCAAAGAGGAATGTACCTCTTTTAGTGTGTTTTCCCAGTCTCCAAAAAGGGCATTCTTTTCAAAGACAATTGCACACATATGCACACAGTCAGGAGGATTCAAACTCCTACCTAACTATGTTATGACACTAAAGAGAGATACATTAACATGGTGCGCTATTTGCTTTACTAGGTGGTTTCCCTTCTCCGTCTGTATTTGTAGGATGGTGACATCATCAGTCTTTCCAAAGAGGAATGTACCTCTTTTAGTGTGTTTTCCCAGTCTCCAAAAAGGGCACTCCTTTCAAAGATAATTGCACACATACACAGTCAGCGTTTGCAGGATTCAGACCCCTAATGAACTATGTTATGATATTAGAGAGAGAGATGCATTAACACGGTGTGCTATTTGCTTCCCTTCTCTGTCTGTATTTGTAGGATGGTGACATCATCAGTCTTTCCAAAGAGGAATGTACCTTTTTTAGTGTGCTTTCCCAGTCTCCAAAAAGGGCACTCCTTTCAAAGACATTTGCACACATACACACACCCCCCACACACACACTCAGTGTTTGCAGGATTCAAACCCCTACCTAACTATGTTATGATACTAGAGAGAGAGACGCATTAACATGGCATGCTATTTGCTTTACTGGCTGGTTTTCCTTCTCCTGCTGTATTTATAGGATGGTAACATCATCAGACTGGACATGGTAATGTGTGTGCACTTTGTTTTATGCCATTCCAGGAATGGTCCATGTGGGTCGTCGGATGTCAACAGCTTGCACAGGAACTCATAATCCTTACCTTGTGTGATCTATCTGTGGACACATTGACATTCCTTCATATGTCATCACATATTTATGCACAGCTTGTTGGTTTTGTGGGTACTACAAGTGTCTGGGATGTTGATAAAGGGCTATTCAAAGTCTATGTGAGACATGTGTAGCTGTGTTCAGTGATGTATGTCCTGGGTGGCTGCCTTGCAAACAGTCTAGCATGTTTGGGAACCATGATCCGCACATGAACATACCACAGTTAGTAGGGTTGTGTGTATGTCAGCTTCCAATGGCTCTGTTTATGACTTCAACCATGATGGACTCCATGGCCTTGCATATCAGACTTCATAGGTGTACTGGACTGTACTTCCCATGGTGTGTTGTGCACCCACACTTGTGTGTAGTGCCATATGTTGCTGTAACACATTCAACGGTTTCACATCCTGTGTAGGGGGGGGGAGGCTCAGCTGACTGTTCAGGTGCAGGATCTGTTTGTTTTGTAGTTTATGCATGACACATATTGGGAATCAATGTATTCCACTTGCTGCCATGCTTTTGGCATTCGGGGTAGCTGTTCATCCATTCTACATGTGATATCTCCTGGTATGATGATATGGACTATCATCGGTAGGAGGTGGTTCTGTATATATGGGCCTGTCTGTCAGGATGTCAGCATTGTCAGTCAGGTACAGTTGGTCCTGACTCAGGACATATATGGGTGTACATTGCTATATATGACATAGCTGTCGGAGGTGTCATGATTCAGTCTGGACTCCTTCTCAGCTACTCTTTACAGAACACCAACAAACCTGAGCACTAATTCCTGTTATACTCTTTTACACACTTAACACCCTACTGATCCTTTGTGATCTGGCTACAGTGTATGTCATCATAATATCCCGGCATGTCCAGGGGTCGATTTCGTGTGTACATTCCAGTCCAGCTGGTGAATATTGTGATGTTGACACAATGTCACATCTGCCTCATGTACACAGACAACCCTCTCCTCCTCCTGACAAACTCAGATATATGTGTGAGATGCACCTATAGAGACGTACAGGGTGATGAAGTCTCTCGACCTCTGACTGGCACAGTCTATCAGGTGGTGAAGGTAACCACACACACCACATATCAGTCTCACATATCCTCTGGCGGCAGCACTCAAACCACATTATCACACATAGACATACTCGGATGCTGTGAATTAACTCTGCCTAAGCAGCAGAGACCTCCACAGCAGGCACACACACAACTGCTACCCCACTACAGCACCCACATATCACATAGTTCACAATGTCAGTGTGCCACACAATCACTGCCCTTCGGGCTAAACAACAAACCTAATACACTTGTAATAGGCGACACTTATTGTCAGACACACTGATGTACCACTCACCAGCCCAAACATGGGAATAGTCACTTTGGGCTGTCTGTCGGGTGCCAGGATCTGCCACATAACACATGCAGTTAGGTCACTCTGCAGCAAGTACAGGACTGGCACCATCATTGTCCATGCTGGTGCGTAAAACCTCAGACGTTACTCCCTGGACCACATGACATGGTACATGGAGGAACCCTCTGATCATGTAGCCCAGCCCAGTATGACCCTGACCTTGTCTAGCATCTTACACCCACCAATTATGATGTCACAGTATACAGACAAACATATCACGTTTAACAGTTGGCTAACAAATTGGTGTCATTCATAGGGGATACAGTGTCTGTCAGCCTGTGGTGACATGCTTGACATGCCACGTAGCTTCACTATGGACAGCTTGACCTGTCACCCTTGGACCTTCGAATGCTGGCTAAGGCTCTTGCTACCACCATAGTGCATTTGTTGAGCAGGGCTCAAAAGACAAACCCACCTCCATAGACATTACAGGTTAAATGACACTAAGGGTAATGCTGCTCAACACCAGATGTGTTACCCTCATATTGCGGCCACTCAGGACTCTCCTCAGTATGGAGGATAGCGATATCTGTGCACTAACAGATGCCTAGTTCAGGCTCACATATGCACACCAGCACTACCAGGTTATGTTTCATACCATGCTTTCTGACCACAGGACTTGGAACGGACAACACATCTAGGGGGAGTATCCATATACATCACAGATACACACACTTCTGGGTTAGTAGCACTGCACAAAGCATCACAGACCATACATATACAACTACCATTGTGCAAAACTGCCTTTCAGTTTGTTGCCTGCTGCAGACCACCCTCCCATACTCAGGAACCACACTCGGCATTCCTGGGAACAGTAGAGAATATGAAGGTCTCCACAAACACCATTATATTGGGTGACGTCAAATACACAAATATTGATTGGGGATACTACTCAAGTCCCAACACCCTCGCCCTACAGTCTCTACAATTTGTAAATTCATATGCTATTGCACAACCATTCACCACAGCCACAAGGGGAATACATATTGGACCTGATCATCACCAACATGGGAACTCTATGTTCCACACCAGTGATATACCCCACATTGGTAAGGTCAGAACATACATATATCTCACTGGACATACATATACCCTCCACACACCCATCCTGGGTAATCTTGGTGAACTCATGAGCCAGCGTCTCACTTCACCAGAGCAAGGTAGTATCCTTCAGAGACCCTGAGACAGTGGCAAATACAGCTCCGACTGCTGAATCCTTTACATACACATTCTATGGACACCTAGTGGACTGCATGGATTGTGCTATCCCAAATAACAACAGGACTCACTCCTCCAATGGCAGGGGACCTGTCTGGTAGACCCCAGCCATTAATAAGCTGTACAACATCAGGAGGAAACTACTACATGATAGAGCACAATCCCAGATGGGGAAAGCATCTGTGATCTGTACTAGCAGACAGCTATGATCACTCATGAACTTATCTCAGGGCTGCTTCTCACAGACAATTGCACCAGACACGTAGGACTATCACAAGGCCTTCTTCAGTTATGTCAGGAACCTGGGTGGACACTCACTGATATGCTGTGAGTTACTGCATTCTGACTAAACTTACCCTGACCCCAGTGGCATTGCCAACATCCTGGCGAACAGGTTCAGTGCAGATGTTTCTCCCCCATCCCCCCTAGGGAGCAACTATCCATCCCAATAGAGTGTAACCTCCCTGACATCACACAGTAACAGGTGAGTGCTGCCCTCCCCAAAGCATACATCACAGCATCAATGGGACCAGATGGTGTCCCGGCATGCATCTTACACGAGCTTCATGACAGACGTAACCCTCACATTACATCACTGTGCAATATCGGAGTTACTACAGGATATGTACCCACGGAATGGCATACAGCAACAGTGGTCCCACTCCATAGAGTTGGTGCCACAACGGACCACAGACAATATTGCCCTATAAGCCTTACTAGCCTGTTCTGCAAAGCTATGGAGCGTATTGTCATGGGTCTCTTAACCATAGACATCAGGAACCTACAGACACTGTGTCCTACACATTTCAGTATTGTTGTGGGCATATCTTGCCTCTTGAACATGTTTGTATTCTTTAGATGGTCAACAGGTCCATCAACATAGGGACAGTTGTCCACACAGCCTACCTGAACCTTGCAACCCCCTTCCACACAATAACCCACTGGGCCATTATGTATAGGCTCACCAGCGTCGATATGGACACATATCTCACATGATGGATTGCTACCTGGATCAGGGATAGCACCCACATGGTCAGAATTGCAGGTGCCATGTCTGACTATACACCAGTTACACGTGGCATCCCACACGGCTCGGTCCTGGGACCTCTCTTGTTCAGTATATATTTATCTGACATACAGGCTACCACAGGGGGAATATGGCTGACCTTGTTCACACTTGACTGCAAACTGGGTGCCATAATCAACTCTCCAGCTTCCACATGCATACTCAAACAGGGTCTCACAGAGATGGTTGACTGGTGCCTGAGCCATGGCCTACAGCTAAATGCCATTAGTTGCACAGTCATCCCCTTTGGGAATAGCAACATGTCCACATATTACCACATAGGTAGTACTCCATTACATATGGTAGGAGTTGTTAGGTGATTGGGGGCATGACTTGTTTGTACTGTTGCCTTTGACATTCACGTTGCCAAAGTGGTTGGACAGACCTTCTATATAAGCCACCTTATCCCATATGGTTTCACATCTAGATCGAGTGAGGTCATTGTGCCCCTATACTCATCACAACCATGCTTGGTTACAATACCACATTTGGGGTGTACCTTACCCAACACCTGCAGCAACTGTACTGGCCACAGAAGTTCCTCACCAAGCAGATGTAGGGACTCACACAGATGACCTGCACAGTTCGGATGCAGTAACTCCAGCTATACTCAGTCGCTTACCACCTACTCCGATATGATGTGTGCCTGTTGTTTACAGAAATACCCAACCCAGAATTACTGGACATGCTTCACCTCAGGATATCCAACTCCCTTGGAGCTACACACTCCAGGGACATAAACTTTAGCACAGATGTTAATAGGACATGCTGGAGGGACAGATTCTTATCCCAGGGCCTCCACTCACTCTGGATTGTGATCACAGTTTCACATAGGCAGAGCCACCCACTGACCACCTACAGGGGATATCTTGATGGCTGTATGGGTGATTGTATGTTTACCCCTGGGATATCTTCTGTGTCCCTGCTAGACAGAGGCACACTAGCCTAGATGTACATGAACTATCTTGCATGACCTACTATTCACTGGCACAGTGTAGTAATCTGACAGGGTTGCAAAAGCCAAACACACTCTGGCTAAGCTTGTACATGCCCTAGGGCAGATAGCCTAGTATCGACCTCTGAACCTATGCTTATGTTCGGGATGCACAATATTTATTTCTGATACTATTTGCAGGTCTTTATCGTCTTTGCTTTCCCAGTTTCTATGAACAACTTAGGTATCTGCAGAACATATTTGATTATGACAGGGTTCCACTATATTATGTATGTGTCTGTTGTCATGTAACTGTGTGCACAGGGCGGATTGCTGGATAGTGGAGAGGTTCCTGGGTTAACACATGCAACTGCCAGATATGTGTGGCCCACTGCTGTACTCAGACATGGCCTAAGTGTGTGAGCATGCCCAGTTCAGGCTTTCCATGTTTTGTTGCCTGACATTTGTCTCATTTATTCAAGTGTGTGAGCATGCCCAGTGTGACCTTTCAGTATGTTGTGATCTGAGGTCCACTATATTTGTGGATGTGTGAACATGACCAATATTAACATTTATACTGTGTGCATGTGTGTTGGAAGTCAAGTTCTGTTCTTACTGCAGGACTCACCTTTGTGTCATAACTCAACAGGGATTATGCTGTGCCTGCAGGCTTTCCATGAGATACTTTGCATAGACTTATCAACATTCCTTCCTACTGGCTAACCACCGCAATACTGTCATGGTTTAGTGGTTCAGTACTTTAACTATAGTGCACAGTATCCTGGGTTCGAGTCCCATCAGTGCTTTATATTTTCATACTGAGCAGACCAGACTGATTAAGGGCCAGTTAAGCAAATATGAGCATGTTGGCTTTTGTTCAGCTATGCCCTACTTAGACCAGGCTTGTCCAACATTGCTGAATATTCACCAACTTTGCTGGACGTTGCCCAGTATTATTCAACATTGACCACAGTTGCACTAGTTGGTGTGTGCGATTCTGTTTGCATATACTACATGGTGATAAATGCTGTTTAGCACTGCTTTAAATTGCTTAACACATGCCTCAGATGGTGCTACAGGGCTGCCTATGTCAGATGCAGATACTACACTCCCTGTACATGTTTGAAAGCAGGTAGTGTCAACTTAGGCATCCCTTTTACTATATGTGTGAGTCAGAGAGAGGTATCATTTCCAGAGTTCCTACTGAGCCAGTGTATGTGCTATTTGTTGCCTCTTTGCCAAGGCCAAAGCATACTGGGCATGCCTCCTTCTGCTTACTGGGGCAGGCTCAGGTTGTTCCTCCTCCGAGTCACGCTCTGCCTGTGATGATCTTGGCAATGGTGGGGGGCTGTTTGGCCCAGGCCTATGCTGGTCCTGCTGCAGTTGTTTTCACAGGATCATATTATGTAGCATAGCACATACCATGACAATTTGGGTAGTTGTTGAGTACTGCAAGGCTCCACCAGATGTGTCCAGGCACTGGAACCATGACTTGAACAGCCCAAACACACGCTCGATTACATTTTGTGTTTGTGCGTGTGCCTCATTATGGCGTTCCTGTTCAGGTGTGTGTGCATTTCTGATGAGTGTCATCAGCCACGGCTCCAGTGCATAGCCAGCATCACCCACTAGGTGACCATGTCGGATGTCCCCATTGGCAAATGTCTGGTACAGCTGCATCAGATGCCAGATATAGGAATCATGGTAGCTTCCAGGGCAGCCAGCACACACATTCAGTATTATGCCCTGGGCATCACACACAACCTGGCAGTTGATGGAGGGGAAGCCCTTGCAGTTGAAGTAGACCCTACCCTGCTCGCCGGCTGGTGCTTTGATGCATATGTGCATGCAGTCTATTGCACCCACTACCTCAGGGTATTCCGCTATTTGCTGGAAGAGACGCATATTGCTGGCCAATACCTCATGGGAATTGGGGAAATATACATGATCACCGACATGTGCTGACATGGCATCCAGGAATTGGTGCAGTACCCTGGATGCTGATGCCTGTGATATCCCCATCATATCACCATTTGGTGTCTGGAAGGTACCTGTTGCTAATATTCTTAGGCCAACGCATACCTTGGTTTCCACTGGGATGGGTTCCCCTCTGTTATTTCTGTGTGTGAGGTGTGGCCTGCACAGCTCAACAATTTGCTGCAGGAGGTCTCTGTCCACTCTATAGCGCTCCACTATCTCCAGCTCATGTAGCCCCTGGTAGGTTACCCTGGGCCTGTACACTCTTCTCCGTCTCCTCACTGTGGGTTGTCCAGCAGCATTTCCATTGTCACCACCCTCAGCATGTTGCATATGTTGCCTTATAATAGCAATGGCAGCCCCTAACATTTCTTTGTCTCAGTAAAGCTTTTTCAGTTTTCACTTCTATTAGCTTACTGCAGTGTCTCTTGTGAGAAACATAATGGACTGTTGTTTGCAGAGTTTTAATTGCTAGACTGGGCTGGGCTAGTGTACTGCCTGTGTAATTGCCTGATTCTGATTGTTTTCACCTGCTAGCTCTGCTAGTACTGCCTGGTAGCTTCCTACTATTTGTTGTGCTTCTTATTTCCTTTCAGTTTCCTCGGGGGGGCAGTGTCGCGCACACAAGCGCAAACACGCACACAGCAGCTCGCACGCACACATGCTTACACGGACTGCAACTTGCTTATTCAGGTTAAATCGTGCGCACACCAGCGCAAATGCACTTACAGCACTTTAAACTGCTTTATACATGCTTACTTCGGCTTAAACGCCCACACTCACGCTTACACACGTGCACACTCTCTTACTCGGGTTTACAGGTGCACACACACGCACATACCCACTCAGTAAGAAACTTTAGTGTTTTTCATGACATACACCTTCCATTTCTTGCCTTTACCTAGCCTACCTATTGACACTCCTCTTTCAATGATGTGTAAATGACAGCTGACACATGCCACTCTGCTCCAATGAGCTTCCCTTCTTTCATACATACACCACTCATGATGTCACCTATCGTCTACTCTGTTACTCCCCTTATCCTTCTCCTACACTCCACTGACTGTGCTCATTTGCTATGTAAACCTGCGATTCACTATCCTAACCCTCCTTTGCATAGGATTGCCTACTAATGCTTGGTTACATCTCTTAGACTGTGCTTCCTCCCTTAGCAACCTCTACTCGGTGGCCATGTTGTCTTCAGCCTGCCATTCCCTTGCATTGTAAATTAACAATTTAAATAAAATCCACATTTGTGGGTTTTAATTTTTATTTTTCTGGTTTTTAGAGTGCAGCCCATTTGCACGGTGCTGCACTATGCTTAAACATCAGAAATCGGAGAAAAAAATAAATTATTTTTTTTTTCATATTGCATCAGGAAACATTGCCATTGGCTGTATATTTGGCCATTGGCATGCTTCCTGCACTGGATGCAACCTTTATTTGGAGCTGTCATAGCTCTGTTTTGCAGAACGGTACTCAGTTGTCAACTGAGTACATTTCTGCAGATAACACTGCTCTTACTCAGACAGGTTCAGGTTTCCTGAATCGCAAATCTACCTCATTTGCATGCCTTTCGCCTGCAATTGAGGTAGTTTGCATAACCCGGCCCTGTCCGTGTAAGAGCCGTTTTAGAAGCTCTCTTGCATGCCCCTGCAGGCTGTTCCTATATCGCTCGTCGGACATGATGGCTGCATGGAGTATTACTCTTCTCTTCGACTCCATGCAAGACATCATGAATCCAGCCCATTATTTTATACCTGATAAAACCAGAAAAGTACATTTCAGTGTCATGGAACATTTTTAGGCAGTTTCAAATCTTTTCAGTATACAAAAGTAATGAACCTAAAACAAAGGCAATAACCATAAATGATGTACCCATGCACAAATTGGTTCAGCAATATCCATATTTATGGGGACATAATAAAATGAAGTACTTATGAGTATGTATTAAAAAGGATTTGGAAGTGGGAAGAGACTAAAAAAACATAATACAAAAACTGAGAAATTGGAAGCTCTGTTATATGGATATGGATAGAAAGATGCAAGCAGTTAAAATGTTAGTTCCTTTAGCTTTATAGATAGGTCAGGGATATTTTTTATCAACCATAGGAGAAGTTGTGGAAAGCAATTAATAAAGAGCTGAAAGATTTTATCTGGGAGGGGAAGATGGCAAGAGTCAAGTTGGATAAGCTGATTCTTCTAGTAGAGCAAGGCAGTTTGGGATTACCTGATTTGAAGGGGTATTTCACAGCTACGCAATTAAGACTCCTATACAAAGCACAAGTAGAAACCTATAATTCAAAGTGGAAAGGGATGATGATGATGAAGTGGGGGGCTCAAGAAACAAGGAGAAACTTGGATTTTGAATGCTTAAGGAGATATGATAATAATACAGAATATTATATTCATAAAGTAGCAGAAGTATCCTAACAATTAAATCAACACGGGAATGGAGAAAGGAGATTCTGCCACTAGGGATGACTGCAATTAGGGATATAGACAATAGGCAAGAGAGGGTTGGAATTTATTGGAGAAAACTTGCAAAAGAATTAGGGGAATGGGACCACATAATTAGAGAGGGAAAGGTAACAGAATGGGAAGAGGCCAAGAATTTATTTGGTCTTCAGGTTATAGATTGCCTTTCCTATCAAGGATTGATATCAGAGTATAGGCAAAGAAAAAGAAATAGGGGGATCCTAAGTGAAAGACCAACACTGGCAGAGTTTTTTGTATAATGTAGAACAAAAGTTGCTGTTATAAAAGGAATAATTAGTAGACCATACAAAATATTGCATGCTAACTAAGAATCAATGAGAGATGGCTAGAAAGGATTGGGAAGAGAGCTTGCATAAGCAATTCACAACAAAACAACGGGGGATATATGTATGTCTCCCAAATATGCAAAAAGGTCTAGAAGATTTAGGATATTTGCCTGAAAATGTTCAGATAGGTATTTTATAACCCTAGTAGACTCCAAAAAAATTTTCCTAAGGTGAACAGCAAATGTTGGAGGTGCAATGAGGAAGAAAGAGGTAATTGGGAACATACTTTCTGGGAGTGTTGGCAGATTTTAAAGATTCCCTGCAGACTACTATGTCAGAGATACTGGGTGAGCAGACTGGTGAAACTAAGGAAATTATTTTTTGACTTATGGTACAGAATCTGAATTGCCAAGACATAGTAAGGCCTTGCTGAGTCTAATTACAGTAGCTGGCAAAAAAGCAATTGCTAGAAAATGGAAATCAAAGTCTAAACCAACTGTACTAGCAGTAGTGAATATAGTAACAGAGATAGAACAGCTGGAATTAGGATCTTTAAAAAAGGGTAGGAACAATTTATATAGAAAAGATTGGAATTGTGGTAACAATACATGCAAAGGAGGAATGAGCTTTAAAAGAAGGCTGTATTTGAATGAGCTATGTAATGTTTGACTGACAATGACTGGATAGATTATAAGAGATATATAATTTTTGCAACTAACATTATGTCAATATGGTTTGTGATGTTCATAGGTTCATAGGTTGGTACTAGGCTATCAGCCCTAGGGCCTATACAAGCTTAGCCATAACAATTCCCTTGCTATTTCTTCCCACACTATTTACTTCCCTGGACCCTTGTCTAGCAGGGCGACTGACGTGATCCCCGGGGTGAATTTCCTTTCTCCCGTCCAATAGTCAAGGTTCCTTTTGAAGAGGGCCAAAGAGGCACTCTGCTAGACATGTACGGGAAGTCTATTCCAGAGTCTGGGGAGTCTCTGGGTCAGGGACCTGTCCCTCCAGCATGTTTTGTTTATTGTGATGACAAGGTTTAGATCCCTGGAGCGTGTGGCTCTGAGGGATTGGGATTTCTTTAAGTGTAGCATGTGCAACAGCTCTGGGTTTGACATGGCCTTGTATGTTAATCAGAGATCGCCTCTGAGTAGACGATATGCGACAGAGTATAGCTGGAGTTTTTTAAGGCAGTCAGCATAGGGCATCTGCTTTAGGCCTGTGATTCTTTTAGTGAGGTATTTCTGCGGCCTTTCCAGTTGTTGCAGATGTCTTGAGAGGTACATGTCTAATGTTTGCAACTAAAACTATGTCAGTATGTTTTGTTTTCATTTATATGAAAAAGAAAAGAATAGTGGTGTTAGCTATTACTGTTTATTCTTCTATACATTGCAAAGAGATTGTATTTTTAAGAGGTATTTGCTGTTTTCTGCAGTTTTGCTTCACAACTTCACTTAATTCCCTTCAAGTCTATACTTATTACATGGATCCTTATACTGTGTGTTATCCTCATTCTTGATCGATTTGAAATTGCTTGCATGTCAGTCTCTCTAGTTACTCACTCACAAATGTATAATTGATGAAATGCCTCATTATTCATTACTTTAACATGCTCAAGTTCAAATAATTAAGTAATGTAGTCATTGCTTTGTATAGATGTATTTATAAACTGTTTCAACCAGTCTGAACAAAGTTCTTTTGTATTTGTATAATGAGGATTTATTTGTATGTCTGTATGATTGTTTCATTGAGGAGCTTTTCTCCCCACGCCTCCACTGGAAAAGGACATGTGTCCAGTCAGACTTTCCCAGTAAACAAATGTAAAATAAAATAAATAAATAAGTTTAGATGTTATTGATGGGATTGTCCAGCAGCATCCCACTGTAGAAATGTGATTATACTATCTTCCCAATACGTGGAAGTTAACATGATACTTTTTTTTTTCCTTGAGAGTGGACTGAAGAAATGCTCCTTCCATTACCTGTGTTACACAAAGAAGTGTAGATATCATAGGTGATTAAGGCAAAACAGAGTGTGGGCAATGCAGAGTTGTTGAAATGTAATAAGTGACATGACTGTGGTTTAAGTAACTATTCAGTTTGCATGGCATGTTCAAAACAGATAGAAATGGGTGCAGAAAAAAATAAAATAATGTTGCAAAGCAGTAGTAGTCCACCCACTTGCAGTAAGTAAAATAAATAAAATAAATAGTTGAAAATGCATATGCATGCACATTAGTTCATGCTCTAACACTGAGTCAATTTAAAGGATACACTTAACTCAGTGCCAAGACATGTCATAGCCTTTGACATATAATCCAATAATTCATACAGACACACTGAATATAACTGACACATGTAAAACATTATGACAAGCGATGGCATATCTTTTATACACAATAACATTAGTCTGCAGGAATGTCAATTAAACAAGCTTTTTTGACATTCCCAAATTTTTTTTTCCTGACCTCATTCTATCTTAACATTTTCAGGTTGCTCAGGATCACCAAGACTTTCCTTTTCAATGAAAACAAATACTTCTTTCTCATGTAACAAATGATGCCTTTCCACTTAACCTTCCTTAGACGTAGGCCTGAGGTCATAATTGTGCTCTATGAACCTAACTGCTGTGGAGTTTGAAGGATTTCAAAAGAAAATTGTTTATACTGACAGTCGTATGTACATCCAGAGTAATGATAAAAGGAACATTATGCTTCTGATCTATACTTGGAATAGAAAAACTAATTTTGAATATATAACTGTGATTTGTAGAGTTTGGCATGAGCATGTGACATAGGGAGGAGTAATACCAATTAAGAAGCGATATCAGCAGTTTGAATATTCTTTCCACTGTCTTTGGATCCAGAAGCCTCAAATGGTGACCCTTTAATATGCAGAGGCCATGTCTACCATGTATATTTCACATTCGGTATGTCTATGCCCAGTTCTATATACAGCTGTGTCTTCCTAAGTCATATGTGATATTTTTATGCCTCCTTTGCTGAAGAGTCCTCGAAAAGGACAACAATGGAGGGTATCCGTGACGCTGCAGTTGCCAGAAACTTTGCCTCAGAATTCAAATTGTTATACAGTATTTTGCTGGCTTGCCTGGTCTAAGGCTTTAAGGCTGTCTATAACTTGTCTTTTTTTTTTACCCACACACTTCTTAATATTTCCTTCATCATTTCAATTAGACAGGAATATGACTTTAACAGTAATTTGACATTTCCCCATATCTTCTTTTCTGTTTTAAACCATATGCATATGTTACCATGCAAACAGATTTGCTGCCAAATTTAAGTACCAGGTGAAAGGCAAAGGATTAAGAAATGAATTGTGGTAATGTGGTATGACTCGCTCTTCAGATTTGATTTTGTAATCTGAAAAAGTATTCGATACTTAATACTCATTTGTAATGTCACTTTACTAAAGAGTTAATAGTTAAATATGTGTGGACAATAAAATCAGAAAACATGAGACTGTCGTCAAGAAGAAATTTAGCCACTTATTAGTGTGGATGAAAACTCAACGGATTCAGTTTAATACTGTCTTGGTATGCCCTTCTTTATGCATTTGCAGAAGACTAGATTACATTTAGCATTTTTACAGGATGGTCTAATTTGTACAGGTGAAATGAACAATCATGGATTGGGCTCAGTGTAATACTGTGATTGCATGTTTTGTAATGCACAGTTAAAGGTCAGTGAATTCAGTCTAATACTGCCATGGGATTATGCAAAATGTGCAGTTAAAGGCCATAGAATATAGAGTAAAACATCCATAGGATAGTCAGTTTTACCTTGCTGATTTTGTTGGAATAGGATTAAGGTCTGTGCTATCACTCTATACAATCTTTCACAGACGTCCAGTTTTGCATTACTAATTATCTAGGGTATTGGATTATGGTCAACGCTATCACAATATGTAGTAAGCTGCACTGTTGTATATGATTAGAGTAAGTTAAATACTGCCATAGGATGTCCTACTTTGTGGAGCCCATTTAATTTCTTTAATATTGATACATGATATTGTGTATTCCATGGTTTAACAAGATTTTATTAAATTTGGAAAGAAGATGAGGTTCCACAAATTATGTGGCTGATTTTATTAAGCTTTAGACAAAATTCAATATTACATCAGGATTTGCAGCTGAAAGCATTGGATTCACTTTATTACTGTCATGGTATATTTCACGTTGTGTGATTGATTTTGTTGTACTTTGAATCACACAAATGAAACCTCCTAAAGAGATTCCACCAAAGTCCAGGGGTTTGCTGTTTTCATTACTTTAATAATGATTTCTTCAGAAATTACAACAAATAAACCTTTCTGACTCATAAACCCTTAACTAATCAAAGCAATCCAATATTAAAACAATTAAGCAAATGAAAACATAAGAATACAAATTTCATCTTAGTGTTAGCAAACTTTTAATATTAATAGTATCATTTAGATTACATCTAACGGTGATATTACTTTTAATTGGTATGTATGTGTACTTCTAATGATTCTAACAGAAAATCCAATTCTTCCTTTCTTGCATCCCTCTGCACTCATTGATTTGCATAAAAACACACCTTCCTAATGCTAATACATTAAGTAGAACATTTGTAAAGTTATTATTCTTGTGTTTAATTGCATACAAAAGTTCATATAACCTTTCCTTCTCCTCATCGGTCCACAATAAGTAAGCAGTCCCCTTCAAACCCTCTCTTTATCATGTCCTCAGTATTCATGAATGAAGCTTCTGCCTTAATAGTAACTTACATGAATTAACAGCAAGATGTATCTAACTTGTCAATCACTGAAATGACTCTGTAGTAAACAGATTACAGACTATTCCTCATCATGTGAAATATATATAGCAATGATCTAATATAGTAAAGTAATCATCCATTAAAGACTAACAGAAGCAACAAAAGTGACTGTTCCTTAAAAATATTGTTTGGGCATAGACAAATTTGTTCAGAGACACCCGGACTGAGGAGGCAAGGAGAATGATGGGAATATTGGTATAGTTTTCGTGTATGATTAGGATTTATTTAGTGAGTTAAAAGTTAAAAGGAAAGGGAGGTTGGGTTACTGCAGCAAGTGAGGTAAGGGTGGCTTGGGTTTTTCAGGTTTTATAAGATGAGGTTGGGTTTTGTCAAGCCTCTTTCAGTGTGGTTTTGATGCATGTAGCATTAAAGAACCACATCTAAGAAACCAGTACCATTTTTCTGAGGCTTAGTAGTAGACAATTGGTATTGAGGTATGTAGTTTTGGGAGTTGTCTTCACTGGAGGCAAATGCACACTTACCTGTCAACCATACAGATTTTCGCAGAATGTCCAGATCTGCATACCTCTCAGCCTCTTAATGCCAGAAATCTGGACAATGCTTGACAAAATGGGGGGACAAATAGGGACATATTTTAAATATTGCCCTTGTAAACTAAGTTTCTACAGAGTAACAGGGTTCATTATAATTTTCTGAAGGATTTGAATTCTGAAACTCAAATGATATGTCATTATTTAGTGACTTCAATCCTGAGATCATTCCAGTGACTTGCAGGAAAAAAGAGGAACAGGCCAAAAATATGAGCCAAAAATCTGGACATCCTGTGAAAATCTGTGCAGTTGAGAGGTATGCAGATCTGTACCCCAAATTCATGGTCCACAGTCCAGAACATGATGGTGATCTTGCAAACTAGTGGAAAAGCATTAACAGTTAAGTGGAAAATAATGAGAGACATTTGAGTTCCAGACATCATACCCTTCAGAAAAGTCATAGGTTCATAGGTTTATGGAACTTATCTAAGTGGGTGGTGAAAGCCAACACATTCCGGCTAGGCTTATAAATGCCTTCGGGCAGATAGCCTAGTACCTACCTATGAACCTATGAGCCTATAGGTTCATAGGTAGGTACTAGGCTATCTGCCTGAGGGCATTTATAAGCCTAGCCAGAGTGTGTCAGCTTTCGCCACCCCATTGATTAATTAACTGAGCCTCTGTCAAGAAGAGCCAATGAAGTGATCCCAGGGGTGTATTTTCTGTTACCCATCCACTCGTCAAGGTTTCTCTTGAAGAGTGTTAGTGAGGGGCTCTGCCTAATGCAGTTAGGAATTTTGTTCCAAAGCATGGGGAGTCTCTGTGACAGGAATCTATCCCTCCAGCATGTTCTATTAATTGTTGTGGCGAGGTTTAGCTCACTAGAGTGCATGGCTCGCAGTGACTTGGATTTCTTTAGGTGGAGCATGTCCATCAATTCTGAGTTGGACATGGCTTTGTAAGTCAGGCAGAGATCACATCTGAGTAAGCGATATGCCACTGAGTACAGCCGGAGTTTGTACAGCCGGAGTTTTTCCAGTCGGGCTGCATAGGACATATGTTTGAGGCCAGTAATCCTCTTGGTGAGGTACTTTTGTGGTCTTTCCAGCTGTTGGAAGTGTCTTGTGAGGAACATCCAAAATGGGGCATTGTACTCTATGATGGGTCTGATGAGTGACGAGTAGAGGGGCACTATAATCTCTTTATTTCTAGATGCAAACCCTTTAGTAATTAGATGGGCTACATAGAAGGATTTCCTAACTACTTTGGCAATATGATTGTCAAAGGAGAGATTACTATCTACCTGGGTCCCCAGATCTCTTATTACCTCTTCTGTATTAAGGGGGCTGCCACCTATGCGGTAATTCATGGGTGTTTTGTTTTTCCCAAATGAGATGACTATGCATTTTTTGGTATTTAGCTTGAGATCATGACTTTGACATCAGGTGTCCATCTCAGTAAGACCCTTTTGGAGAATGTCTGTGTCAGCTGGAGAGTCAATTATGGTTCCAAGTTTGCAGTCATCGGCGAACTTGGTTAGCCATAGTCCTCCTGTGTTTGCCTGTACTTCTGAAAAGTATATGCTGAACAGTAGGGGTCCCAGGACTGAGCCTTGTGGGACACCACTTGTGACTGGTTTAGAGTTAGACCTGGAGCCTGCTATTCTTACAGTGTGAGTTCTGTCTGTAAGCTAGTTGGCAACCCATCTCATGATGTAGGGGTTTATGTTCAGGTTGGTGAGTTTTTCTATAATTCCCAAGTGGGGAATGGTGTCAAAAGCCTTGGCGAGGTCAAGGTAGGCTGTGTGAACCACCTTCCCCTCATCTATGGCCTTGATGACTGTCTCGAAGAAGTCAACCAGGTTTAGTAGGCATGATCTGCCTTTAACAAAGCCAAACTGGGTTGGGTCAAGCGTTTGGAGGTTCCCAATGTCTTTGTTAATGAGTTCCATGATGATGCACTCCATAGCCTTGCATATCAGGCTAGTCAGGCTTATGGGGCAATAGTTACCAGGGTCAGTTGTGGCCCCTCCTTTGTGGAGTTGAATAACCATTGATGTGTGCCATTCTATGGGCATGTAGCCTGTGGAGAGGCTGAGGTTGAACAGTGTGTTTAGGTGGGGGGTTAGTTTGCTCTGTAGTTTGTGCAAGACGCAGCCTGGGACACCATCTGGCCCCATTGATGCTGTGCTTTTTGGCTTTTGAAAGAGCTGTTTTCACCTGTGCATCTGTGATTTCTGGGGCACTACACTTTTCCGGTATTGTTGTGGGCCCTTTTGGGGGTGAGAGGGGGGTGAAATTTGCACTGAATCTATCTGCCAGGATGTTGACAATATCAGTAGGTTCAGTATATTTTGTGCTATTGTGCACTAGCTCAGAACATATCTGCGAGTTGCCACTTAGATTCTTGACATAGCTAAAGAAGGCTTTGTGGTTATCTTTCAAATCCTTGGCTATTTTTATTCAAAGTTAACCTTGGATGATTTTATGAGGGACCTTAGTTTCTTATTGATACTGATCAGGGATGTCTTTCCTTCTTGGGATTTGCTTTTTTTCTGAACTAGTTTCCTCATTCTATTGTATAGCCTGTTTATGGCAGGGGTCCACCAGACTGGTTTCCTTCTCTTAAGGAAGTGAGTCTTGGCTTTTCTAGGGATGGCACAATCCATGCATCCTTGTAACTGCTCATAGAGTGCATTTGTAAAGGTTCCTGCATCTTGGACACTGTTTTCCTTTAGCGTGGGGGCTGTGAAACTTACCACCTCTGTCTTAAGTAAGGTGAAGTTTGCTATAGAAAAGTTTTTCATTGTGGTTTCCTTGGTTGGGGGTGGTGATGTGGTGTGGACATCCAGAGTGATTAGTTTATGGTCTGATCTAACCAGTGACGGGTTGACCTCCGGTGCGGAACACCTGTCACCCATGTTGATGATGACCAGGTCCAATATGTTTTCACCTCTGGCAGGGGAGTTTACCAGCTTATCCAGGGCATTTGAGTTGATAAATTCCAGGAAGCGCTGGACCCAGGAGCTTGTACTTGAGTAGTTTTCCCAGTTAACACTAGGGTAATTGAAATCACTCAATATCAGGGTGTTCGGTAGGACCTTCATGATTTCTAGTGTCACCAGAAAGGAGGAGTAGTGGTCCTGGGTCATGGAAGGTGATCTGTAGCAGGCCACAATTTGCATTGCAGATTTGCCCTATGTTAGTTCCACATGGATGATCTCAGAGGTATCACGCTGTGCGACTAACCTGGAGGAGTAGGTATCCTTGATGAATATGGATACACCCCCCTCCTTTTGTGTTTCGGTCCATGTTGTGTGTCCAAAATGTGTGGTATGAGTTGTAGCCCATTAGTGCAGGGGTGCTCTGTGAAGCCTTGAATAAGGTTTCAGTTACTGCAGAGATGTCGACGTTCTCCATACTGAGGGATGCTTTGAGCGCGTGCGTTTTGAGATTTAAACTCCTGGCGTTGAGTAGCATAACCCTCATTTTTTATTTGTGCTGTTTACGGAGGTGGGTTTGACTTTTGAGCCTTGCCTAAAAATGGTACAATGGGGGCAGCAAGAGCCTTGTCCAGTATTCGAAAGCCTAGGCGTGACAGGTGCAAGCCATCTTTTGTGAAGCAATGAGGCTTGTCGAGCATGTGGTCCCAGGCTGACAGGCACTGGATCCCCTTTGAATGACACCAGAAGCTTAGCCAATTGTTGAAATTGATCATTTTTTTCTTTATACTGCGGTATCATTCTTGATGAGGGCAGGATGCTACTCAGGTTCAGGGTCATACCTGCCTGGGCTACATGATCAGAGAGCTCTTCCATATCTCTTTTCATGTAGTCCAGGAAGGTACATCTCAGATCATTCACACCAACATAAACAATGACAGAGTCATATATGTACTTGTTCTGGAGTGACCTGAGTGCTTGTGTTATGTGGCGTATTCTGGCTCCTGACAGGCAGCTAACAGTAACCTTCTCCTTGTCCAGCCTAGTAAGTGGGACGTCAGTGTGCCGGACTATAGAGTCGCCTATTACTAGTGTGTTAGGTATGTTATTTCACCTTAAGGGCTGTGATTGTGTGGCACACTTATTTTGTGTTTTATGTGTTTTCTGGTTTATGACGGGAGGTGCAGATTTTTTGGGTGCCTGCTTTGGAGGTCGCTGATGCTTTTGCAGGTTTATATTTAGAGCCTCCAAGTATGATTTTGTGTATTTATGTGTATTTTTTGCCAGTGCTGGTTTAGTATGTCTATGTGAGGCTGGAGGTGTGGTGCAAGTGTTAACCTTTTCCTCATGACTGCCTGTTCCAGCCTTGGGTGGAGAGAGCTTAGCCTCCAATTTAGCTATATAATTGCATCCCTCACATATGTTAATGTTTTGTGGTAGGAGGAGAGGGTTGTCTGTGTACATGAGGTAGTTGTAACATTGCCTCAGGATACCCAGGTTCACCAGCTGGACATGAAATTGCCCTTTGGTCATGGCTGAATAGTAGGGTGAGCTACTTAGTCGCTTGGTTGGTGAGGGGTGAATAATGAGCGTTGCCCTGCTGGGCAATCAAGTGTCGGGGTATATTAGTGCTTGCTATTAGGTCTGAGCAAGTGCTGGACTGTAGGATGCTTTTTAAGTGCTTAGGTTGAGAGTTAGACTACTTTCAAGGGAAAAACTGAAGAGGAGACTTGGTGGAGTCAGGAATAATTTAGCCCTAGCTAACCGGTGCTGCCTGGATGTGCAAAACCATGCAAACGTGGTTTTTACAGCAGGGAAATGAAAGAGATAGAAATTAGCCCAAAATGGTCTATAAACTACTAACTTCTGGCCTGGAACCACTCCTCCAGGGACAGATGGCTGCTCAAAGCTCCCTCTCTCACAGGTGAACAGAGAAACCTCCTTCTATCCAAGTAAGGTACGGGCAACTCAGAAACTTGTAACACAGCCCTGAATTCAGCACTAGCCTGAAAACTGGACTATACTAGCTTAGAAAAGTGGGAAACAAGGAACATTTTTTGAAACGATAAGGTAAAAACAGCAACAAAATACACTTAAAACAGCTTTAAATGACTACAAACAGTAAAAAAATACACTTAAAACAGCTTTAGATGACTACAAGCAATCAGAAAAGGCTTTTAAACAAATTACCCAATTAACCAGTAAAAATATCTCAAAACTGAGCCCTGTTCTTGTAGTCTTCAATCAGACAAATTCTAACTGCACACTCCTGTCACTGGGGTGCCCTCAGGGGAACCTTCTCCAAAAAAAGAAGGCCTGAATTAGTGCTCAAGTTATACAAACAAAGCTAGATTCAGCAGGCCTGAATCTAGTTTATGCGACAGCAAACAAGGCAAACCAATTTCAGTAAGAAACAGTTCAAATATGCAGACACTATAAGCTTCTAACCAGAAATTACCAGCTCAAAATGACAGATTCCAGCCTCTCCTCCCACAAGAGTGCAGACCACAAACCTTCTTAATGTAAAATGACTGGCCTGAAGCCCAAGTACTTAAACCAAAAATAATACACTTTTAGAATAACAGACACTGAGCCTTCAATCAGCAATTCCCAACTTAGAAGGATGTAAGCTACCTGTCCTGCCACAACAGTGCAGACCACAAACCTTCTTAATGTAAAACAACTGGTCTGAATTCCAAGTGCTTAAACCAAACGGCTTAGAATGATAGTTACACCAAGCAGTAATAAATACAACTGAGTACTTTTAAGATGACGCAAAAGCAAAATAAAGTAATAAAGTAGGAAGAAACACAAATACAGTAAAAGCAGATGAATAAAGTGCAATTTTTTTTTTTTAGTGAGCAAATGAATTGGGCCCAAGAGGAGTATCCAAATGCAAATTTACAAGAAGGGTGGGCAGTTTCAAAGCCACCAAGATTAACGCCAAAATAAAAGCAGGGAGGGTGGGTGGGGAACTAATTGAAAAAAACAGAGCCACAACTTCCAGCTTGATAGTATTCAATGCAACACAAATACATCAATTTAAATGCTGTATTATTTGAAAAAAGTGCAGATAAAGATTTACTTAAATTCACTTATATGTCCAGTTGATTGCAGGTAGGTCTTAGCCGGCCAAAGCTCAGAGTTTAAGCAGAAAATAATCCAAAATGTACCACTTATATAAGGCAGAAACCTAATATCAGTGAAGTGAAACTACCCCAACTTATCACTGGCTATGCAGGAATTCTAACAAGCACTACATTCTAAAAGCATTAACTGAAAAAACAGAGCCACAACTTCCAGCTAGATAGTATTCAATGCAACACAAATAAATCAATTTAAATGCTGTATTATTTGAAAAAAGTGCAGATAAAGATTTACTTAAATTCACTTATACATCCAGTTGATTGCAGGTAGGGCTTAGCCGGCCAAAGCTCAGAGTTTAAGCAGAAAATAATCCAAACTGTACCACTTATATAAGGCAGAAACCAAATATGAATAAAGTGAAACTACCCCTACTTACAACTGGCTATGCAGGAATTCTAACAAGCACTAAATTCTAACAAGCATTAAATGAAAAAACAGAGCCACAACTTCCGGCTAGATACTATTCAATGCAACACAAATAAATCAATTTAAATGCTGTATTATTTGAAAAAAAGTGCAGATAAAGACTTACTTAAATTCACTTATACATCCAGTTGATTGCAGGTAGGTCTTAGCCGGCCAAAGCTCAGAGTTTAAGCAGAAAATAATCCAAAATGTACCACTTATATAAGGCAGAAACGGAATATGAATAAAGTGAAACTACCCCCACTTATCACTGGTTATGCAGGAATTCTAACAAACATTAAATTCTAACAAGCATTAACTGAAAAAACAGAGCCTCAACTTCCAGCTAGATAGTATTCAATGCAACACAAATAAATCAATTTAAATGCTGTATTATTTGAAAATAGTGCAGATAAAGATTTACTTAAATTCACTTATACATCCAGTTGATTGCAGGTAGGTCTTAGCCAGCCAAAGCTCAGAGTTTAAGCAGAAAATAATCCAAAATGTACCACTTATATAAGGCAGAAACCGAATATCAATGAAGTGAAACTACCCCCACTTATCACTGGCTATGCAGGAATTCTAACAAGCACTAAATTCTAACAAGCATTAACTGAAATGCTACATCAAAGAATGTTAGTCTATCAACTTTCTAAGTTTGTAAGAGCAATATACAGATAATGGTGCAGAAAACAAAGTGCAAACCCCCACAGTAAATAAAAATAAAACACATACATAATTTTTCTTTTCTGTCCGCAATAAAGTTTAAGTGTAGCTGAGTGGGATTGCGCATCATGCAGCTATGCTCAGCCTAGCTTACACATCCCAAAGAGCTAAATAGAAATATATGGGCAAAATATTGGAAAGTGAAATAGTGAAGTGATTAGAGCTTTTGCTTAGCAAGCAGACAATCATGGTTCGAGTCCCCATTCAGTCTATTAATTTCTATCTGAAAAAAAGTATGGAAATATATTTTGTTATCAGTAGGTAGCGAATAATATATATATTTGTTAACCAGGGTAGTGTAGCAGGTTCAAATGTGAGGTGTCAGTGTAGTACAGATGTGAAAGCAGCACATAAACACAAGAGTCCCATACAGCATAGCCACAAAAGAATGTATTGTAATGAAAGCACATAGCGGGATATAATGGAAGGTAAACATACAGATCATAATATGTCATTTATGAGGAATCCACCCCACAGTGCTGATAATCTGTAAAAGGAAAGCTGAACAATGCTAACTCTTGCTCAGCTATGCTGAGCAAGAATACGCTTTGCTTATATGTAAATTCTAAGCAAGAACTAGTGTAGCTAAGCGGCTTTGTGCTCTGGTAAGCAGTGTTTAGCATCTACCCCTCTAAGCAGTGCTCAAAACAGCTAAGCAGGTTTGCCCGGTGCTTAGCTTAGCATATTCAAAACCGTCCAATCATGGCAAAGGGCAGGTAATCGGCCATATTTAAACCTCACAGGTGGAAATACAGCTCATAACCAGTTGTAGCTCCCCACTGTAGGCAGTATGGCTGGTGTTGGAGAGGGTATATGTTTTTGGGTGCAGTGAGACTGCTGCAGGACCAATACCAGGTTTCCCAATTCAAAACGAGGCCTGGGAAAGTCTTGCCAACAATCTCACCACTGCTATTAGCATCCCTCAGACTGGTGAGCAGGTCCAACACCACTATGCTGACTTGAAGCGGAGGAAGAGGGAGCTCTTTGACCAGTCAGTCCAAAAAGCATGGCAGAGGAATTATGTCCCAGGCGTGTGTAAGTATTCATATCAATAACTGTTTACCAAAGTCCACCCTGTGTATGTGATGGATAGGTATGCATAAATGTTTCTCTATATTCTTTACAGCTCCAGCTGAGTGGGCTGTGAACCAGGAAGCCCATGCAAGCAGGTTGCAAAGGCTGCATTGTGAGGCTGGTGAGTAACAATCTAGCTTGTAGTATTCATACAAAATAAATATAAAGGAGTAGAATGTCACCTGGCAGTATTACAAATGGGTATGGTTTGTACTGAATAAACCAGACAATATTACAGTAATAGTCTCATATAGGTTATATATAAATAAAACAGTACCTGACTGTCAATAAAATTCAAAAGCCTGGACTGGTTGTGTTTACTCTGGTATTAGGTTCATAGGTTCATAGGTTCATACTAGGCTATCTGCCCTAGGGCATTTATAAGCCTAGCCAGAGTGTGTTTGGCTTTCGCCACCCATTTTAAATGAATTTTGCTATGCCCTTTTTCGAGGTTAGTATACTGTGCCTCTGTCTAACAGTGACACAGAAGTGATAGCCAGGGCAAACCTACGATCTCCCATCCACTAATCAAGATTCCTCTTGAATAGAGTCAGTGAGGGACTCTGCCTAACCTGGACTGGGATTTTATTCCAGAGTGAAGGGAGCCTCTGGGTTATGAATTTGTCCCTCCAGCATGTCCTATTTATTTCAGTGCTGAGGTTCAAGTCTCTCGATCGCATAGCTCGATGGGATTTGGATTTTCTGATGTGCAGCATGTCCATTAATTCCGGGTTGGGCATGGCTTTATACGTCATGCACAGATCGCCTCTGAGCAAGCGGTATGCCACTGAGTAGAGCTGGAGTTTCTTTAACCGGGCAGCATATGGCATCTGTTTGAGCTCTTTGATCCTCTTGGTGAGGTACTTTTGGGGTCTTTCCAGTTGCTGCAGGTGTCTGGTAAGGTACATCTCAAAAGGGGCATTGTACTCAATTATGGGCCTGATGAGGGATGAGTAAAGAGGCATGATGACCTCCCCTGATCTAGATGTGAATCCCTTCATGATTAGGTGGGCTATATAAAATGTTTTTCTAACCACTTTGGCCACGTGGTTTTCAAATGAGAGATTGCTATCAACTTGGGTCCCCAGGTCCCTAATTACTTCTTCCGTACTTAATGGATTACCACCTATGTGGTAATTTGTGGGCACTTTGTTTCTGCCAAAGGGGATGACTATACACTTTTTGGCGTTTAGCTTGAGGCCATGGCTCTGGCACCAGTTGTCTGTTTCTATGAGGCCCTTTTGTAGGATGCTTGTGTCAGCTGGAGAGTCAATTATGGCGTCTAGTTTGCAGTCATCTGCGAACTTGGTCAGCCACAGTCCTTCCGTGTTGGCCTGTACCTCCGAGAAATATATACCAAACAAGAGAGGTCCCAGGACTGAGCCTTATGGGATGCCACTTGTAACTGGTTTGGAGTCTGACATGGCTCCAGCAATTCTAAGCATGTGGGTTCTGTCCTTGAGCCAGTTTGCAACCCATCTAGTGACATAGGGGTTTATATTTAAGCTGGTGAGCTTATCTATAATGCCCGAGTGGGGTATTGTATCAAAGGCTTTTGCGAGGTCCAGGTAGGCTGTGTGGACCACCTTCCCCTCATCAATGGCCTTGGTGACTGTTTCAATGAAATTGACCAGGTTTAAGAGGCAGGATCTGCCCTTAACAAAGCCGAACTGGGTAGGATCTAGTGTCTGTAGGTCCCCAATATCTTTATTTATGAGGTCCATGATGATTCTTTCCATAGCTAGTCAGGCTTATGGGGCAATAGTTTCCAGGATCCGTTTTGGCACCACCTTTGTGGAGAGGGACCACTGTTGCTGTACGACACTCTTTGGGTACATATCCTGTAGTAAGGCTGAGATTGAACAGTAGTTTTATGTTTGGGTTTAGCTCTTCTTGGAGTTCATGTAGGACGCAGTCCGGGACACCGTCTGGTCCCATTGATGCTGTGTTTTTTGCTTTGGAGAGGGTGGCTCTTACCTGAGCATCTGAGATGTCAGGGGAGGCAGCACTCTGCTGGGATAGATATTTGCACTTTTGGTGGGGGAGGGGGGGTTGCGCTGAACCTGTCAGCTAGGATGTTGGCAATGTCTGTGGGTTTGGTGTATTTTTTGTCATTTTGGACTAATTCTGAGCATATCTGGGAATTCCCACCCAGGTTCCTAACATAACTAAAGAAAGCCTTGTGATTATCCTTAGTGTCCTGTGCAATTTTTCTCTCGAAGCTGGCCTTAGACGATTTTATGAGTGCCCATAGTTTTTTGCTAATACTGATCAAAGATGCCTTCCCTTTTTGAGGTTTTGCTCTATCATGTAGTGGCTTCCTCCTTCTATTGTGTAGTTTGTTTATGGCTGGGGTCCACCAGACAGGACGCCTGCCTTTGGAGGATTGGGTCTTGGTTTTATTTGGGATTGCATGATCCATGCATTCCTGAAGGTGTTCATAGAATGCGTTTATAAAGGATTCTGTGGTCTGGGCCGTATTTTCCACAGACCCGGGGACTTTGAAGGATTCCACCTTGGTTTTGAGGAGTGTGAAATTTGCTTTAGAGAAGTTTTTCACTGTGGTTTTCTGGGCAGGGGTTGGGGTCGGGATGTGAATATCCAGTGAGATTAGTTTATGGTCTGATCTTACCAGTGAGGGATACACTTCTGGTCTGGAGCATAGAGCCCCCATGTTGGTGATGATCAGGTCCAGTATGTTTTCCTCTCTAGTGGGAGTGGTAACAAGTTGTTCCATAGCATTTGAGTTTATAAATTCTAGGAATCTTTGGGCTAGGGTATTGGAGCTAGAGTAATGCTCCCAGTCTATGTTTGGGTAGTTGAAGTCACCCAATATAATGGTGTTTGGAGAGACCTTCATATTTTCCAGTGTTCTCAGGAAGGACGAGTGAGGTTCCTGGGTTTGGGAGGGTGGTCTGTAGCAGGCTATAAACTGGAAGGCAGTTTTACCCACTGTTAGTTGCACATGGATAGTCTCTGATGCTTCGTGCTGTGCCACCAACCTGGAGGTGTGGGTATCTTTGACGAATATTGATACTTCCCCTCCTTTTGTGGTTCAGTCCAAGTTTTGGGGCCGAAAAGCATGGTATGAGGTAGAACCTGGTAGTGCTGGAGTGCTCTCGGGAGCCTTGAACCAGGTTTCTGTTTCTGCACAGATATCGATGTTCTCCATGCTAAGGAGAGTTTCGAGTACGTGCATCTTGAGATTTATATTTTATTGTATGAATTGAAATGTGTGCAGGTTATACACAGCAAATACAGCTCTGAAAGCATTAAGCAATCAAGTCTCATCTGACAAAGTTAGTACCTCTATAAGACCCAAGATTAACTAATGAAATGTTTCATGCACCAAGATCTGATATCTGAATAGTAATGTTTGGTTAACCACTGTTTTCCACATTGTGCTATGTCAAAAGGTATGTATAGGAATGTATGTATACGAATGTCATAATTGCAATGTCAGATTGTACAACCAAGAGAGATTTAGACAGAAAACATTCAAGAAAGGGACAGCAGTTTTTCAATACCTCGTTCTGATGAAACACAAACTTGTTCTATTTTTAGCAGAAACAGCCACGGTTCAAATCCCGGGAGTAGTAGTACGCTGTATGCATAATTTCACCTAGGATTTAGAGAGTATGTGTAGAAAAAGTCAGGTAGTGTTAACATACATTTACTCTACAGATCATCCAGGTAAGAGAAGGTAAAAGTAGCTATATGAAGGCTGTGGTTATACTGTGTCCAACACCCACGGTCCAACCCCAAGGCTGCAAATGACAACAAGATAAGTACATACACCAAGTGGTTTCCCGCAAGAAATGTTCAAAAGTGTCATGCTGTCATAGCTACTGGTCCCTGCTGCCAACAACCAGAGTGACTGATAGAAATCAAGGCAGAGTATGGCAGTAGTGCGCACACACACACACACACACACACACACACACACACACACACACACACACACACACACACACACACACACACACACACACACACACACACACACACACACACACAGTATGAGTGCACATATGTAACCCTGACTATGTGAATGTGGGTAGAAACAGTCAGGCAGTGTTAACAGCAATTCCCTCCACAGGTCTTCCAGGTAAGAGAAGGTACAAAGTAGCTATAAGAAGGCTGTAATTATACACTGTGTACAAACATACCACTGCCCAACCCAAGGCCATAGGTTGTTGTAATAATACCTGTAGAGTAATGATTAGAGCAATGATCATTAAAGTTGTGAGCACTGCAAGGATATACAAGTTGTTAATTGACATCTCCCCCCCACCATATCTGCAACAATAATTTAAACACGCAAATCAATGGGTATGTTTTACACCAAACCTACTGTTGGGACATGTGTCCTATTGTTCTACAAATGCTGAAATATTTTCCAATTAATATTCCCTGTTCAAATACTATCATTGGTGGCATGTTGCTATCAATGTAACCTGCATGCTGGTGTAATGCCCACTGTGGTTCCATATATGCATGTGTTCTGTTTGCTATGCAAATGTTACAAATCTGTTGTTTGGGGTTAATGGGAATACTCATGCCTGCTGTTATAACTAATCCTGGAATGTGTTTGCCATTACTAACCACCATATGTTCTAAAACTGCAACACCATAGCATGTCAGGGAAGGCCGATCCCAGCGGATCGGCCACTCCCGCCTCAGCTGACCTTGGCACCAGGCCGCATCACATCTGGGACCCACCCCGGGACCTCCTCATCCACTGGTCCTGCACCACCTTAAGGTGAATCCACCTCAGGGAATGGGGCTCGTCCCCCCCTGGGTGCAGCCGCAGACAGGATCCTGTCACCCGAAACCAGGTCTGGGGTTTGGTGCATAGCGAGCTCCACAAAGAATTGGGAGGTCTGCTATGCCAGCTTGAGGGTCGTGTGGCACATTTAGAGAGTCAGCCTGTCCTTCTGCTCAGCCCCCAGTATAGCCACCTTTGGGGCCATGAAGGTCCAGTGGTGACTGCTCATGCATGGGGACCTCAGTCCCACTGTATCCATTTGGGGGCTCATGTGCTTCTGATTACAAAACTTCCCTCCCCGTCCAAGGTGTTTACCCCCCACATGTGTCATATACCACCCCTGTATGCTGTCCTGTCTGTCTTGTCTGTCTTCCTACCCAGACTACCTCCCCAAATATAACTACTATCCCTCCCCAACATCCCACTCTCACCTTAGAAAAAAAAACAAAGGACAATCTGTTCCCAAAAAAAATGTCGCCCCATACATAGCTGTCCATTTCACACACATGTCCACTGGACATATGTAAGCTGGTCTAATTGACGTCACAATACATTATTGTTGTCCGCACCCCTCACACAGGTGTTTGAGTGTCCAAATTTACCTCCAAATTCAGTATATAGGCACAGCTGTTGCTGTAGAAGAAATGGACAGCTGTGGACCTTCCCTACACCCATCCCACACATCCCTAGCTATCTTTCATATTGTTTTTCCTTCTTGATGCCCCCTTTTTCACCACTTTCCAATAACCCTTTTTTCTTTCTTTTCTTTTAAAAAAATTAGCATGGGGGTAAGCGGGAGTAAGCAGTAGTAAGTGGGACTAAGCCTGTTTGCACAGTGCTAAGTGATGCCTACACAGATAAAGCACTTTTAAGGCTGTCAGTCAGCATACGTAACTGGAAGTTAGCATTGCTTACCGCCATGCAAACCACGCAAACCCACTTACAACTGCTTAAAAGTGCCTCAATCACTCTGTTTCCAACAGCCTTTGTTCTTCCCAGCAAAAAAACAATCATCCCTTACAAGTCTTGAACCAAGGACCCTGCACACCATAGCCACAGCAATTAACTACTAAGCCCTCTGAGCTGTAGATATGTCTGATGTTTTTGCAAGCATATCATTTAGTAGAGTCAATCAACAATAGAGAAAAGGTTTGTTAACATTATTCACGTTTTGTACATAAATATAAATGTATATGTGTATGGAGATGCATATATATCTATATATATATATATATATATATATATATATATATATATATATATATATAAATATATATATATATATATATATATATATATATATATATATATATATATATATATATATATATATATATATATATATATATATATATATATATATATGTATGGGATCCGTACAGATGCTCGACTGCATCTTTTACCGAATCCCAATTTGGTGAGCATATTTGCGCAAAAGTTCTGTTCACCGAAGCAGCACTTTCACATAAGTATGCTTGTTGTTCTGGTCGTACTATGGTGCGGTAAGGGAAAATTCCATTTTCCTCACTGTAGTGCGACCTCGGAGTGAGAATATTAAAGTAGGGGGTGTGAGGGGTGCAGCCCCCCACATCAGTTGTGCAGGGGGGCTTGCCCCCGTGCATTCAAGTAAATTTTGTGTTTTTTTTTAACATACTTCTTTTTCAATGAAAGCACTTTCATTAAAGTGTGTTTGGTGGTAATGGATTTGGGATTTTGATATTTCGATCAAAAGTCCTAGATCTATATCTATATATATATATATATATATATATATATATATATATATATATATATATATATAAACATTAATACATAATATATTAAACATATATGATATATATAGAAAAGCAAATAAATACATACATATATATAAATATCTCTGTATGTACCTAAAACAATATATATATATATATATATATATATATATATATATATATATGTTAGATTTTATGAATATAAGGCTGAAATTAATTATGTTGTAAATATGCTGAAAGAAAAAGCTTGCTTAAATGCAGAAACAGAGTTTAGTAATATGTGATCAGCAATCATACTAAATGACCATGGCTTGGAAAATAAGGAACCTGCTGAATGGACATTTTCCCTTACAGACTTAAAAACAGGATGTATGCAAGAGCAAAAATGCAAAATCTGGTTTTAAAGAATGAACAATGACACTGTGACAATGTGTTTCCTCAAAAATATGTTTTTCTGCATGGAAAACAGGACATGTTTGGCACAAGAACAGATGTTCTTATACAAAGATCCAAATAGAATACAGGATGTTCACACTGTCAGAACAATGTATTTCCTCAAAAACATGTTTTTCTGCATGGACAACAGGACACTGTTGCAAAAGAACAGATGTTCTTGTACAAAGATCCAAATAGAATACAGGATGTTCACACTGTCAGAAAAGCTGGTCTCTTACAAGACATTGTTAAACAAGGAAGCTTAGTATTGTTTCTACAGGATAAGCAATTCTCCAAAATAGAATATCAAGAGGAAATGTATATGTTTATGAATGACTAAAAGTGTATATAAAGAGCTATATAAATACAGTTATGTTAGAGGTATGGTAGGGACTCATTTGTCCTGAGGTAAATGTTATATCTCTCACATCATCTGTACTATATGAGAAGTAAAGTTGGAACAGTACTTTTAAGCTGCAACGTTAGTACGTTTGGTTTATTATAAAAAGTTATTTGTTACTGCTCTCTAAAGTTGATGCTGCAAAGTATATTCTCTCATCAGTGTATATTCTACAAGTTTCTGTATGCGACAGACTGTGAATGCAAATATAACCAGACTTTGAATTTTAGCAGGATCAATATAATTTTTCAATGGCAAGCTAGCCTGCATTTGAACCTACAATCTGCATTCAAACACAGGGGGAGTGATGGTAAGCCCTGCAGAGGGTCACTTCAGTCAAATTGCAGTAACTAACATTTGTACGTATGTGTAAATCCTAAACAGAAGTATTCCAGTTTATGCATCTTGCAGTAGTAAAGTTTTTTAGACGTCTACAATCCGGAGTGAGACTAGTTCAAGAAATTCGCAGTGCCATAAATTCTTCAAGAAAAGGTGAATGTCCACTTGTACAGTGGTCCGCTGCCTGTTGTGCTTCACCCGCTCCTCAAGTGACTCTGAAAAATTTCTAGCCATCAGCAACAGCAGCCTGATCACCTGTTTTCTTGCTAACTGGTAAGACTTTTTTCTGTGTCACATATTTAGTGTGGATGATGTCAAACAGTTTGTATATTCTTAAGGCAGTTTGTATATTCATACATAGTTTGTATATTCTTAGACAGTTTGTATATTATTAGACAGTATGGATATTATTTATAATTCATGCAGGAGTAAACCAAACTTTAGTAAATTGCAATGTTGGTATACACATCACATTAGTAAATGTGGAACCTTATTAGGGCAGGTTGATAGTAAGGCATTATGCAAATGTATTACAATATTTGGCTGGTATCTCAAAGAAAACCATGTGAAATATGACAAATGTTTATGCCATAAAAAAGTCTTGCATGATATTGCTAAAAAAATAGACTGTGAAGACAGATATGTTCATGATAAAGAATTAACTAAGGGTAAAGTGTTTCTATTATATTCAGATGTTGAACAGTTATGTCCTGTCACCACATGTGAGTCAAATCAGTTACTGATAGAACCCCTAGTACATTTTGTTACAAAAGAATGTAATAAACTTCTAAAAGACAGACACAATGAGTTCAGGAAGCTTAGACAAGTTATACATACATCTTTTCAAAAGTGCATAGGAGTTTCAAATTCAGCAGAACAGCTTACTAAAGAATGTCAGAAAGACCATGCAACATCACAGGAAATTCAACAGCAGTTGCAGGATAAAGGAAATAAATTAGCTGAACTGACAGAGACTGGGAACTCCCTGCATACACAATTAATCTGTGCAAAAGAAATATATTTTATAATATGTTTATGTTTTGAAAATGGTTAAGCATACATGCTAGGATGGTAGGGGCAAATCATTTTAAAATGTTTTACTTTCATTCAGTTAAAGCAAGACATCTATCAGTACTACAGTAAAGTAAAGCATATGAATGCCATTCATTAGCATAGTCAAAAGGTAAACAAAACTGTTCTAGTGTATAAAATTAAATAAAAATAGATGAGTAAAAATTTAAAGTCACAAGACTGGCATGCTTGTATAAAGACGTACAGATACAAGACAGACATGCATGTATGTTCTTTTCATCTAGAGTACATTTGTTTACAATGCACAAAAGCAAAAGGCAGACAACAGCAAATATAAATAATGTAAATATAAACGTGTTAATTAAGCTAATATCTATTTTGTTTTTTTTACAATTTGTTTATAATTGTATTGTAACACCAAACAGTTAAAGTTCTAAAATTTAAAAAGAAAATCACAGATGGTATTTGTCAAACAGTTTTTGTAAAATTAATGGCAGGACAGTTAAATAGTTAAATAGTTAAATAAAAAAATAAAAAAAAATACTGAAATCCATGTAAGCTAATTGTAATGTAGTATAAATGCATAGTTATGCAAATCACAATCACATTAAAGGAAAAATGCTAGAAGAATTAACTATAGTTTACAGAGTATGAAATGTGAGCTCTGACCTTCCTAGACAAGATGAATAGTTACAGGAAATGCTGGAAAGATAAGATAAACAACAAGACTGATTGCCAGATAAGTAGCTTGAGTTTTTCTAAAGCATCATTGTTATTAAAACATAATTGTTAAAATGTTTACAGGCAACACTATTTGGTAATTATAATAAATGTCACAATTGTGCATAGATGTCACTGATAATCTGTTTGCAAGTAAATGTTAAAAGAAAAAAAAACTCAGTTGCATCAAGTACAGCCAGCAAATGGGCTATAGTATACATACAGTTCAAATCAATTGTGCAGGAGAGTATAAAGACCTACTAAAGGTAATTAACAGTAACAGCTTTAAAGTAAATGTATGGCCAAAGTGTTAGGCTGACATACATTCTATTCTCACAGCATAAAGCAGATAAACAATAGTGCAGTACTACAGGGGGAGGGGTACTTTCTCAGTTTTACACTGATTGTATAAGCAGTACTGCTCAAGGGTCTGAAATAAAGCTACAGAAAAAATAAACAACAATGGTCTAAAATAAAGCTACAGGAAAAAAATATATCATTCCTTCTTGACAATACTCTTTTAGGGAGAGGAAAAAACAGGTATTAGTGCATTAAAAATACTGGTAAACTGGATTAAACCTAACAGGATAAGATATTTTTCAAGTTGTTAATAGCTGTATTTACAACCTGTTAAACTGTAAAGCTATACAAGAGATGGTTTAAAAAAAAGAGATGGCTTAAAATTGATTACAGCTATACAAGAGAGAGTAAAGACGTAAAAAACTGAACAAGATTGGTCACTATTTTAATATGTTTTTGGCAAAACAATGTTGGTATAAAAAAGCATGAATATTTTTAATTGCTGAGTATGTAGTTTAAAATAATAGGACATATGGATTTGGTATCAATTCCACTAGATATTTCTAAAGAGACAAACATTTTCCAAGATTTTGCTTAATATTAATGTTATTAAATTTGTAAGATTAGACTAAATGTACTTTATAGTCTTTGTATGTATAAATGTAGAAAATTTCAGTACAAATGATAGTCTTTGTATGTATAAATGCAGAAGAATTCAGTACAAATGAAATTAATGTCTAGTAATGAATATGTGTAAAAAATCATGTTTAAAAAAAAATAAATAAAAAATGGGTCCAGGATACCTACTAGATTGAAATGCATGAACAGCAAACAGTCTGTGTAAATACATACTGTACAGGATACATCGTAATAAGTTCAAAAGTAATTTGTCAAGTTGTAATATCATTGGTTTTACCCCAGTAAAATAATTGCTTTCAAATATTTATTATCTAAGCCCAGTTCAGTACTTTACCAAGATGTTAATGGGCAGTTCAAAGACATGACCACAATGTGATGGTTAAAATGACATTAAAACTGTATATGTTCAGCAGTGTATAAATGCTTGCAGTAGCACATAATTTTTGTCTCTTATAGTTAATTCAACAGTTGCAATGAGTTAATGGAACAGTTCTAAGTCATAAATTAAATTCTGTGATTGCAAAAGAATAAATTGATCAAGTTAAAAAAAAATAACATTAAAGCAGACACAGCTCATAATTGATAAAATATTTTCACAGAATGGTCTGCAAAAGAAAAAGTTTTAAATACATTCAGTTTTCTAGTAATACTTAATATCATTGTATTAACTATGTAAAATTGCATTTTGACTTGTATCAAAAGAAGACTATAGGTTTGTTTCTTAATTTGTTTTCTATATAAAATGTTTTGAGTATGTTTAAAAACAGAGGGAATTGTTAGATTTTATGAATATAAGGCTGAAATTAATTATGTTGTAAATATGCTGAAAGAAAAAGCTTGCTTAAATGCAGAAACAGAGTTTAGTAATATGTGATCAGCAATCATACTAAATGACCATGGCTTGGAAAATAAGGAACCTGCTGAATGGACATTTTCCCTTACAGACTTAAAAACAGGATGTATGCAAGAGCAAAAATGCAAAATCTGCTTTTAAAGAATGGACAATGACACTGTGACAATGTGTTTCCTCAAAAATATGTTTTTCTGCATGGAAAACAGGACATGTTTGGCACAAGAACAGATGTTCTTATACAAAGATCCAAATAGAATACAGGATGTTCACACTGTCAGAACAATGTATTTCCTCAAAAACATGTTTTTCTGCATGGACAACAGGACACTGTTGCAAAAGAACAGATGTTCTTGTACAAAGATCCAAATAGAATACAGGATGTTCACACTGTCAGAAAAGCTTGTCTCTTACAAGACATTGTTAAACAAGGAAGCTTAGTATTGTTTCTACAGGATGAGCAATTCTCCAAAATAGAATATCAAGAGGAAATGTATATGTTTATGAATGACTAAAAGTGTATATAAAGAGCTGTATAAATACAGTTATGTTAGAGGTATGGTAGAGACTCATTTGTCCTGAGGTAAATGTTATATCTCTCACATCATCTGTACTATATGAGAAGTAAAGTTAGAACAGTACTTTTAAGCTGCAACGTTAGTACGTTTGGTTTATTATAAAAAGTTATTTGTTACTGCTCTCTAAAGTTGATGCTGCAAAGTATATTCTCTCATCAGTGTATATTCTACAAGTTTCTGTATGCGACAGACTGTGAATGCAAATATAACCAGACTTTGAATTTTAGCAGAATCAATATAATTTTTCAGCAGCAAGCAAGTAGTAAGCTCCACATAATTTTTCAATATGTATATATATATATATATATATATATATATATATATATATATATATATATAGTGCAGTCGGACATCAGATCCATACTCTGAACCTCTTACTGCAACAAATCTGTCCAAATGCTGTCAAAATGGGGGTCAATGGGCCCAAACTAAGGAGCTCTTTTAATTAATGCCCTTATCCCTACCTCCCCAGCAGCAACTGTTCTGCCTTGCAACAAAATAACAAGTCATGCCAAGTCTTGGCCACAGGGCCCTGCAAACTACGGGTCTACATCAGATCATCGAATGCTGAAAACAGCGAACAATGATTGATTGACCTTATTTCACTGAAAGCTGAAAATATCGACAGCTCAGAACAGCAAATTCTTTCCTAGGGAAAGAAATCGCTGTTTCATCAAAAAAAAAAAAAAGTAAACAGTTAAAGCACATACACACCTACCTTAACCCTACTTCTAACCCAAATAAAAAAGTAAACAGTTTAAAACATATATCCACCTAACTTAACCCTACTTCTAACCCCCCAAAAAGAAAACATATATACACTTAACTAAACCCTACTTCTAACCCTAAAGTGTACGCTAAATGTATTACTATATATGCACTTACCTTAACCCGCAACCTAACCCTAAGGTCAGAAACTATTGCACATTTACGTTCGGGAGCCATACTGGATATGGGAATCTCTGAGACTGCACTCCGAGACCACACTACACTGTAAAACATGGCAAACTAACAAAGCAGTCAAGCGACTTCTTTCCCAGGGAAAGAATTCATTGAAAAGCTGTTTTGCTTTGCCTGTTCGCTATTTTCAGTTCAGTGAAAACATATTTGATAGAATGCATTTTCGATGACGTGATAGGGACCCCAAACTACAATCAAAGCAGTGTACCATTACACCATCTGAGCTCTATAAAATACTGATGATTTTTCAAACATATCAGTCATTGAACAGTAGGGAAAGGAGTCTGTAGAATCAGTCAGGTTCTCTGTATGTACATGTATATATGTAGACAAATCTATACATTATATATATATATATATATATATATATATATATATATATATAGAGAGAGAGAGAGAGATACATTTAAATTTATATCTACATATATGCATACACACACACACACACACACACACACACACATATATATATATATATATATATATAAACTTGAATAAATACATATATTTATATATATATATATATATATATATATATATATATATATATATATATATATACATATATATATGGTTTCAGTTCATAATCTCGAATTACTGAAATCCTGAATTTCAGTAACCCGAGACTATAAAGTCGAACCATTCACAAAACCAAAACCCACAATCCCGAATCACACAATCACGAACATACTTACACCATACACCACATAACACACACACACACACACACACACCATTCCACCCACAGCACACAAACCACACAACCCTACACTACAGATAAGCAGGGGGGGCTGTGCCCCCACCCCCTACTTATATATACCAACTCTGAGGTCGCACATAACATAAAAAAAACCTCACACCATGCCATCCTCCACTCGCTCACACACAAATACACATCACACATACACAAACACCAACAAATCCAACACTCACACTCACAATTACACCTCCCTACCCTTACTCACACATATAATGTACAAAAACACACAAACACTCACTAGCCTGAAATTTCAGGCACCATAACACTACACGCAACGCACTGGAAATGCATAAGTGTGGATTTGAGATATTCAAATTCGCTGTTATGCACTTTCAGCGTTCTGGTTTTAGGCTTCATGGTCTTGAATTACTGAAATTCGAGATTTCAGTAATTTCAGATTCTGAAGTGTAACTATATATATATATATATATATATATATATATATATATATATACACACACACATGAATATACGTAAATATATGACAGCTACAAACACATGCAATCTGAGGGTCATGCTGCTGCACCCTAGAAGTCTAAATCTGAAAATGCACTCACTGAATGTATTCCTTAAAATGAGGAACATGACATCTGTTCTGTAACAGAGACCTGGTTAAAGGCACCAGAAAACATCCCTGTACTACCAAACTATAACTCATTCCACACCTCTTGGCTGCAGAACTTGGACTGAAGCTCCAAAGGTGGTGGTATTTCTATATTCATAAAGGATGTACACACCTCCAGAGTGGTAGACCAACATTATGCATGACAGATCCTGCAGGTGTAGCTAACATTGGGTACAACAGTGGTTCAGGTTGTAGCTTGCTATAGGTCCCCAAACATGTCCCAAGACTCACACTCCATGTCCCTAAACAACACCCTGGAGAATATTTGTGTCCAACCTAACACTCTCATACTGGTTGACTTCAACTACCCCACCATTAACTGGGAAAGCTACTCATGTACCGATGCACTTGCCCATCACATCAACCTGGTCCTTACTAACATGGGCGACTGTTGCTGTACACCAATAGTCAACTCATCCCTCATTATATCTGACCTCAAAGTAATCACTTTTGGAAATCTGCAAGCCTCCCACCCCCCTTGCACAGGTAACCACCATGAAAAGCCTTTCCAAAGCTAACTATGGACTCCTAAAAACAGAGGTGGCTACCCTCATGGCAACCATGCAAATGGAGAGTAGTTGCATGACTGCTGAATCAAACAACAATGCACTATGAACACGTACACAAATGCATGGATACCAACATACCCAATAGAACCAAGACCCTCACATCCAAAAAGAAGGAAGCCAATCTGGTGGTCCCCGCCCATAAAGAAACTGTACAATAGAAGGAGGGAACTGATACAGAATAAGGTGAAGTCCCAAGACTGGAAAAAACCCTTATCAGCCTTAATTAAAAGTTGAGATCCAGCATCAAATACTACAAATGTAGCTATGAAAACAGAATTAGAGCACATAGTAAAGACAACCACAAGGCCTCATACAGTTATGTAAAGAATCTCCATGGCAATACCAAGATTTGCTCTGAGCTACTACACAATGGTACCTCCTAGACTGAGCCAACAAATATTGCCAATATACTGGCTGACTTATTGAATGCAAACTTTCTCCCTCTCTCTCCCCCACAAAGGACCAATCACAATACCAGTGCACTGCCAGGCACCCATTATTACTGCTGCATAGATATATGCATACATCTCAAAATGCCCTTACAAGCATATGGTGCTGATAGCCCACCCACAGATGGGGCAGCATACACAGTTGAATACAAAAGGACACATGACACTCACATCTGCCCCCCATTACAGTCCAAATAAATAAGTGAACAGTACACTGCTACAAAATCATGATAGGTCATTCACAATGGCCAGACATACAACAACCTCTTAGCAAAACAAATAAAATGACTGAACATAGCAAAGAGAAATACAACCAACCAGTAATTCACACATGTTTATTATACTCTGATGTCTTGGCCAAAGCCTTCAAGAAGTAAAAGATTACAGGAAATACTTGCCTTAATCACAAAAAGCAATTAACACTTAATTACATAATTAAATACACAGCCTCCAATTATGCTCCTCATTTAACCCCCTAAGGCATAAAGTATCACATTTATTATTAGTACATTGATTCTGTACATAATAATTGTCCTTTTATGAATGTTTCTTCAAACTGAGGAACAGACTTATTCCAAAACAGTACCTTGGAACCCACTACTGTCCCCATGGTGAGATTTATTCAAATGTACAGCTATAGAACTGTCTTCTTTCTTGTCAGTAATATGTCTCACATGTTCTAACAGCCTAGTTTTAAAACACGTGTTACTCTCCCCTACATAACATATGTTACAAGTGCATCTAAGAGCATTCTTCATACACCAACATCTTGAATGTACAGACTCCAACATGTTTTCCAGCCTTTCCCCTCAGCAGAAATGACAGCACTAAATAATTATACACCATTATACCTATCAACCTCCTACTGTATGACACCTGGACAAAGCCTGACATAATTGGTGGACAGAGGCCCAAATACATGACCATACTTGCAATATTGCTGTTATATACTGAGAACGTTGCTGGTGTTACAGGTTTTGTTGTAACATATCTTTTCTGAGGGATATTTATTTATTTATTTACATATGTTTGCTAGGAAATTCCAACTGGAAGCATGTCCTTTTTCAGTGGATGCCCGGGGAGAAAAGCTCCACATCATGTACATGATAAATAGAGATACAAAGTTGCAGCAATAGTAAACATTACAGGTTGTTGGCTTAAATACAATAACAAGATATTGATTATCAACAGTATATACAGTAAATGTTGCAAGTTAAGATGGTTTCTTGTCGTTTATAATATTAGTAACAATGTTGTCAAGACAAGATTTTAAAGTATGTAAAGACAACTAGCTAATTCTGACTGTGGTTAGTAGTGGCAGTAGTATAGCTGGGTTAAGAGTCTAGGTGGGGGGGTAAGGGTGGCGGTGTTAGTCTGGATTAGAACAAGGACAAAGCCAGTGCTCATTTAAGGGGAATTTGAGCGCAGTCTTGAAAAGGCTGCTGGAAGGTAGAGTAGTTATAGAGGGTGGAAGATTGTTCCAAAGTTCAGATATGATACAGGAAAATATGGCTTCTCCTGTTGAGTCTTTGGGTTTGATAACAGTGAGTTGATTTGTCTTGCTTGTTCTTAGGGGCCCAGTGGAGTAATATGGTTGGAGAAGGGTTTGAAGGGAAGGAATGTTATGGGGGTGGTTAATAAGTTTATGAGCGAGGGTGAGTTGATTAAAGTGAAGGAGTTGTGGGAGTTCTAGCCAGTTTAGTTCTTTAAGAGAGATACAATGATGGCTGCGGTAGGAGGTTCCGCTGGCAAATTTAGCAATTTTGTTGTAACAAGCATCCAGCTTGTGTAGGTCTGTCTGACTAAGGTTGGTAAGTATAGGGGATGCATAGAGTAGGGTGGAGATTAGCTGGTAATTGGCTATGGAGATTCTAGCCGCCTTGGTTAGGAATTGGCAGTTTCGATATAATGCACCAAGTTTCTTGTGAACTTGTTTTATTGTGAGAGATATGTGGGTTTCAAATCTAAGTTTGTTGTCTATTTCCACACCAAGTCATTTTGTGTGTTCTGATGGAGAGATGATGGTATTGTCTTTGGCGAGAATGTTGAAGTGGGGGGTGTTTTGGGAGGCTTTGGAAGGCTGGAACAGGAGATGTTTTGTCTTACTTGGGTTGAGTAGGAGCTGAACATTGGATAGCCAGCTTTCTGCAGAACAGAATGATTCCTGTGTGAGTTGTTGTAGTTCTGGTAGAGTGGGGGCAGAGCAGATGAGAGTAGAGTCATCTGCGTACTGTATAAGAGATACTTGTGTGGTGGCAGTATGTAGGTTGTTAGTGAAAAGTGAGACTAGCAGAGGGCCAAGGAAAGACCCTTGGGGAACTCCGAGAGTAACTGGGAGTCAAGGTGATAGGTTATCATCTCAGATTACTGATTGCTGGCATCCATGTAGATAGCTGTGGAAACAATTGCAGGCTGATTGTGAGAAGGCGAGGTTGGGGAGGGTAGAGAGTAGTAGCTATGACATACCATGTCAAAGGCCTTTGACAGATCTAGAAATAAGGCAGTAGAAAAGAGGCCATTGTTTTTGTGATGAAGTATAGTGTTGGTGAAGGAGAACAGAGTGGAGAGTAGTGCTGTGATATGGCCTGAAACCATGTTGGGTTTTCGAGAGGAAATTATTAGCTAGGAGATAGTTGGAGACCTGGCTGTTGATACATTTTCAAGTATCTTGGAGAGAGGGGAGAGGATAGCAATGGGGCAGTAATTGGAGAGGTCAGTGGAGGGGGTGCCTTTGTAGAGGGGAATGATGTGGGATATTTTCCATATCAAGGGAACATAGCCTTCTGTTATGGAATGGTTGATTAGAATTAAAATTTGGTAGGCTAGTGTATCAGCTGCAATTTTCAAGTATTCAGAGGGGAGGTTGTCAGTTGCGAGTTTGGTGGGTTTAAGTTTTGACAATAGTCTTTTATGTTAGAGGTATGTACTGAGGTGAAGAAAAAAGAGGAATGAAGGGTTTAGGGTTAGGAGTTGGGGGGGCTGTTGTAGAGAAGTGCTGTTTGTTTAGAGATGTTATAGTTTCAGTGAAGTGTTTGTTGAAGGATTCAGAAATACTGCTGGAGGAGGGGGGGATTGATGGCTGGGGGGTATCAACCTTCCGTGGGTGGAGGATAATATTAATAGTGGACCAGAATTGCTTAGGGTTGTGGTTGGTAGAGTTTAGGGTGGATTTATAGTAGAAGGATTTGTCTAATTTTATTTGTTTTGTGGCTTTAATGTGCAGTTCAAGGAATGATTGCCTATCTGAGTTATTTTTTGTTCGTCGCCAGTGCTCTCAGGCCTTATCTCTGGATTTCATTAGGGTTCTGGTGGTCTTTTGTAACCATGGGGCATGCCTGGATCTGACTTTGTCATTTCTTGCAGAAGCATGGGTGTTTAGGATGGAGAGGAAGGTACTGTTGAAGAAGTGGACAGCCTCATCTAGGTTGAGTTATTTTAGTGGTGACCAGTTAATTTTTTGCAGGGAAGAGATGAAGGAGTTGGGGTTGAAGTTGGACTTGCTCTGTATTTGCCTGTGGATAATAGGCTTGAGACTGTTTGTGTGGTGCCAAATTAGGAAAGTGGGGGAGTGGTCACTAAGACTGTCAGGTAAGCAGCCTGCTAGGTAAGAGTGAGGGGCTTTGTTGACTAGGATCCAGTCAAGTAAGGTATGATTGTTAGAGTTTTTGTTGATTCGGGTAGGGGATTAGATGAGTTGAGTGAACCTATGGAGATTAAGGTGAATGGTTGGGAGATTGTTATTACAGGATAGCCAGTTGATGTTAAAGTCACCAAGAATGATGGTTTCTTGGGGTAGAGATAGAGTAGCCCAGCTCAAGAGATTTTCTAGGGGTGCAATATTTTGCCCTGGTGGGAAATAGCATCCTATGATATTGATTGTTTTCTTTGGGTTTAGTTTGAGATTGGCATAAAGGATTTCTTTATTGTTGTGGTGAGGGGCAGATGTGTTCAGGAGTTGAATATTGAGGTGGTGTTTAAATATCAATGCTACACCACCTCCTTTTTTGGACAATCTGTCTATGTGAAGGATGTTGTATTCAGGTGGAAGTATTTCCTCACTTTTGATGTGGGGTTTGAGCCAGGTTTCACTTAGGAAGAGAATATCTAGGGAATATATGCTTATGATGGCATGTAGTTCTTGGATTTTATTGCATATGCTTCTGATGTTTAGGGACATTATAAGTAGATCTGTTTTTTTTTTGTTGGCTAGGAGTTGAGTTGCAGGGGGGTTGCTTGGAGTAGGGTTTGTGGTTAGGTTGGATTTGGGAGGACCATGGTTTGGATGGATGTCTCCAGTGACGGCTAGTTTATACAGGGTGTTTAGGATATGTTTTATATACATAGTACATTGTTTATGCTATCTTAGGGATATTTTATTTTTGAGTGTGTTATGTGTTAGGTAATGGAGTGTGTGTATTGGGGATGTTTTGGTGGCATGGGTTGTGTAGTTATAGTGTAAATGTTTGAGGGAGGGTGTTGAGAGAGTACAGTGGAAGTTGTTGGGGCATGTGACTGTGGAGCCTGGGTAGGATGTAATGTGACCTAGAACTACTCAGGTTAGGATTATTATATTAGGTAGTAGCATGATTGTGTTGGATGTAGAGGAGGGGTGACTAGTGGTGTAGCTTAATTGGTGGTATTTAAGGGTGGAATTAAGGATAACAATAAATGTAGAGGTACTGGGGGTGGGTGGAAATATGGGGCAGGGAGGGGAGCGAAGTGAGCGTAGTGAACGGAGTGGGCTAGAACCCCCCAGGCTAAAGACTGCAGGGACATAAAGTCAGAAAAACAAATGGATGTTAGCATTTACTGATTGAAATCACCAGAGTATGCAACTGATTTGCCAAGGACACCACCTGTCTAGGGAACAGACCAAACACAACAGGCTAACCTCTGGCCATTATGTGGATAGCCCTACAGTTGAGAGCTATGGAGAGACAGAACTTAGTCAGACTGAAACCCATGGAGATGTAGCATGTTCAGACAAACCCTGTTAAACTAGCAGTATTCCAAACATATGACAGGAATACTCACATTCTGCCCCTAAGTCTTGAACTTTCTCCACCATTTATTTGGCTTGTCTCCACCAGTCCTGTTGTAAGAGGTATTAGCTCACACACCTCCAGAATGTCTTCCTCACAGGTAAGGGAAAAGGTCAATGCCCACATGGAGTACTCAATTATAGGAGTGTGTTGCCATGAAATTGGCTATTGGAAGAACTACACAGCTGCTCTGCATGCAATTAGCAAGTGGGGAACAGGCCATCACCTGATCATGAGCATCACCTACAAAAGCCATGCTGCCACCTATTCAAACCAGCTTTATCCCTGTAGTACAAAGAGAGAGAGAAAGAAAGAAAGAAAGAAAACAATACAAAACAAATAAAAACAAAAAACAGAAAAGAGAAGAAAAAAGGTAAGTGGGACATGTAAGCATGTAATTGAATGGTCTGTAATAATGGTCTGTAATAATGGGAACTATGATTTGGAAGAATATATGTCCCAACAAGACTTGCTGTACTAATGTCCTGCTGAACAGGTGCTATGGCCATAGCATCTGGCCCCTCTGCAGTGGGAGAGATCACAGCCATACCTCTCAACTGTACAGATCTTCACAGAATGTCCAGATTTTCTGTTCCTCCTGAAATCTGTACATTTCTGGCAAATAGCTAAGGATTGAAGTAATCAAGTAATGACAAACACATGTGTGTATGACTCCATTTCCTTAAGAATATTCACTGTAATACAAAATGTATTATTCTACAAACTCCCTAAGTTTGTAACAGGAATATTTAAAGTCTGGCCCTATTTATCCCCCCATCATTTTAGGCTTTGTCCAGATGTGATGCTCTAAGAGGTTGCAAGGTACAATCAAAGTTCAGGACCCTCTGGGAAAGGACAGCTCACATATGACAATCACTGGGGTGTCTGTCAAACAGTTGTGACTGTGCCACTGCTAGGCCAGTTAATGGGATGTTGTCCATATCCATATGTTACCTGTGAATATGAGTAAGATATGTGTTTGTCTTGTAAATCTAAGAGACCTATATAGGACATGTGCATAGTAAAGTACTGTTGCAGACATGTGTTGAACTGCATCTGATATATTGACTTAATAACATTCAACTGTACAGTGTTCTGCTGGACAATAAGCACATTTGTGACTGATATCTGTAGTTACATACACATATACCTGTGTTATGTCAGCCAAACCATTGACAAGTCTGTGAGCAATAACAATGTAACATAATAGCCTAATTATGACGGTTGGACATCTTCCAGGTTATCACAGTGATGTCAAAGCCTACTGTGTAATCACCTTACTAATGTATAGTGCAGCTATATTAATACAGTATCAATACTGATGTCTTTTTTGTCAGCCATTTATGTGTGCCATTGTCCAGACATCCTGCTATAACAGGTTGAGAAGTATAATTGAGCAGCAAGACTGTAAATACAGTGTGCCATACTAACATAGAACAGAAATGTATACCAGGTATCCCCTGAGCACATGCATGTATGCGTATGTTCAGCTAGAAGGCACAAAACTAATAACATGGGTGTCAAGCAGTCAGGTACATAGGTTGTGCATGTTGCACATGTGTGTAGTATTAGTGTCAGTGCATAGAATAGATGTAAATGTGTACAACTACTGGTTGTTGCATTGCCCTGACAGGTGGCAGAAAGTCTGCCTTCAGTTCCACCCTTACATTATGCTAGTTCATTGCCTTGCACTTCAAATACCATTATGGCTTGGCACTTCACCAGATTATTGTATCAATAAGTGCGGCACACCTGGGAGCTGTCAGCAATACTCATTCATCACAGAAGTAGCCCCAGTATTTACTAGTTATGTCCACCCCTTCTGGCATGATTGAAAGACAGTTTTCTGTGCTTTCACCCATTAACCTGGTGCACTTGTCCATTCTAAGGCATTGTTGCAACTGCCTCATGTACACAGACAACCCTCCCCTCTAAACTCCAAACACTCAGACCTGTGACAGTTACCTGAATATCACCCAATGTGGACATATGCACTCTCCAGCAAAGGCTAGACTAGTAGGTCAAGAAGATAAGATCAACACCTGCATCACACCATGTGTAACACATAGCTCACTATGACAGCCACTTTGACAGCCATGACATATGGTGAAAAGCCACACACCCACCTTCACAAAGGCACTCAATGCACATTTACCCAAACAGCATAGACCAGCAAGACAGACACCCACTCAGACACCATGACATGGCATATGCCAAGGGAAACATATTTAACCTACACAGTGTGCCCCTCAACCTAAGCTCCTAAGGTTAACCACCTTGCACAATACAATGATCATGGGTAACTCAATACTGAGGCACACACATATCCCACTCACTAAGCTGAATATGGAACAGGTAACAGCCAAATATCTATCACATGCCAGCATGCAGCACATGACACAGCCAGTCATGGCGCTCCACAACAACTACGAGTATCACTCTGTATCCATGTGGGTGTAAATGACCTGGGACACACCTCCCTGGACTACATTACAAGAGACATGGTTGAACTCTCTGATTATGTGGTCCAGATAGGTGTGACAGTAGCCCTGAGCAGTATACCATCATTCATCACCCAGAATGATGCTGTGGTACTATCAACAGATGATTGACTGCAACATTGGGTTATGTGTTTTGTGTCACTCTCAAGGGATCCAGTATCTCTCTGCTTGGGATGACATGATTAACAGGACTCATTGACTTGCCACAGATGTCCTACATCTGTCAGTGCTGGGTTTCCAGGTACTGGCTAAGTGCCTTGCCACCCCTATAATGCCTTATTAGGCAGTGATCCTAATGTAATTACCACCATAACAGCTAGACATGTATGCAATCTGAGGGCCATGCTGCTCAACAGTAGACATCTGTCAGGATGCAGTCACTCAAAGCACTCAGAGTGGAGGACATTAACATTTCTGCTGTAATAGAGAGGTGAGTCACATCAGCAGACAGCAGCCCTGCAGTATTAGGCTATAACGCATTCCACAGCTGTCAGTCCACAAACATAGACCACACCACACCTCCACAGGTGGTGTTGTCTCCATATTCATTATGGATAGGAACACTTCCAGACTAGTATCCCAACATAATGCATTGGAGATACTTCCGGTACAACTGCCTTGGGGTAATAGTGCAATCCAGACCATAGCCTGCTATGGGTCCACATCTATGTCCCTAGACTGTCAATACACATTCTTCAACACCCTGCCATCTATGATGGTCTAGTGCAACTCTGACATAGTATAAGACTTCAAATACACCTCCATCACCTGGGGAAAGTAGCCAACCGCCAGTACAGTCACCCAACACTTCCTGGAATTCATCATTTCCAGTTACCTGGACTGGCACATATTGACCCCCGGTAGAGGATGAAACAACCTTGACCTGTGTTGACAACTTAAATATGGGACTGTTGCTCATCCACAGTTGTCAATCCCTACCAAGTGAGATCTACACAGGCTGTAATCAACATGGAACTCAATATGTTAGCCACAACCTCCACAAAGGTAACCACCTTGCAAAACCTTAACAAAACTGACTTTGCAGCCATAAAAACAGGGGTGGATGACTTCACTGCACCCATGGCAATGGGAAATAGCTGCATGAGTGTGAAATCATACACATATGCACAGTACAAACAGGTGCATGAATGCATGGTACTAGCCATAGCCTACAGAACCCAGACACCGTCCTCCAAACACTGGGAGACAAGGTGATGGTCCCCTGCCATTACTAAAGTGTACAACAAAAGGACTGTTGCAGAGAAAGGTGGTGTCCCATGACTGTTGAACTCCCTTATTAGCCTCAAACACAACTTGGGATCCTTCATAGAATCCCCTACAGGCATCTATGAAGGCAGACATGCAGCAGACACTGACAACAATCACAAAAGCCTTTGATAGTTATATCAACAACCTCCACAGCATTAAACACAAGTGCTGTGAGTTACTGCACAATGCTAATACCTATCCTGAGACAACAGATATTGGCCACAGTCTTGGAAACACATTCAGTGCCAGCTTTACCCCCTCTCCCCCCACAAGAGTACAATCACAATGGCAGATGAATGGCAGGCACCCAGCAGGAGTGCAGGCCAGGTTAGACCTGCATTGTCCACAGGCAAGAATACAGCTTCCATGGGACACCAACATATCCATGGCTGTGTGCTACATCAAATACAAAGTGACCTTGGACCATATCTGTGGACAGGTGTGGTCTAAGGTGAATGGCTGCCCATCCAGCCCATGTTGAGAGTGCCACTGCTGCAGTAACCATGTTTCGGTCTGTAATAGGCACACAGGCATGTAACAAACATAACACCAGACAGGCTGGTTGAAGAACATCTCCCTGGTGCATGGGCCAATTTTTGTGAACCCATTGTGGTCCTGCATGAGGACAATGAGATCACTGATAGACGGTGAGGTCAGATCATGGCACTGCTCCACCATGGAATATCTGTGCTTGAAGATTTGGCAGATGAGTGGCAGCAGCCACATGGAGGTAGCACAGCACTGTGATCAACTGGGCATGCACATGACCATGCAGCATCATGCTCCCGTACGGGCAGTAACAGCAACAATACTGAAGGTGGTGTGATGTCCATGCTAAGATGAGACAGGCCATCAGCACATGATCCTGGCTGGTATCAACAGTGATGCAGATCCAGTGGGACAACCATCACCATCAGGGAGAAGTACTATGTCCAGCCTTGTCCCTGGTGGTTCCAGTGATAACCCTGGCAGGTTTGGTTCCCATGTTCCCATGTCCAGGGCCGGAGACAGTGAACTGCACACCCTGCCATGTACAGGCCACAGCTGTCCAAAAAACATCAGTGTAGGGCAGCCACATGGCATGTCTGTGTGCATGTAGACACACACACACACACACACACACACACACACACACACACACACACACACACACACACACACACACACACACACTCACAATCAGTAAAAGGTCACCTCCACACACATGTGCCACACCTGTACAGGCCATGCCATTCCCACACCCCAAACACACACCCATACTGTCAACTGAATGGCACAGCCTAGGCCTCAGGCCAAACCACACCACACCCTGTGCATATGATGAAACCTGTGCCAGATCCCTGCTCTCAAAACCATTGATGCAGGGACATGCATATATGGGTCTGATGCACAGAGTTAACTTATTACATGGTAGATATGTAATGCTGTGTAAGTTGCTGTCATCTGGCATTTGTAAGGGGTACACATCATAGTGTGCATGCAGTGTTAGCCATGATGCATTATTGCTATTATTAATGCTGAGTGAATGTGTTCTTACATGCTGCATCCTGTTTCTGTTCTGGGAATCTATGTGTCACCAGGATGTGGCCCTGCAGCAAGACCAAGGGGTATGGCAGTGTGGTAACACATCAACCATGTCTTAGGCAAGGTACAGGAAGGTGCAGCTGTATCTGCACGGATTTCCCAGGTCTGTAAAGCAGTGATTGCATATGCCTCACAGATTATAGGGCTGAGCATTGTACATAGGTATATGTTGATTTCCAACATCTGTTGTAGAGTGGAGAATAGTATGTGTTGTGGTTTGGACACACCTCCGATTTCTAATAACCACAGCCACAGGAGATATTCATCAACCAAGCACACTAGGATTACTACACACACACACACACACACACAGACACACACACACACACACACACACACACACACACACACACACACACACACACACACACACACAAATTTGCCAGTACTGAGATCCATAGGTTCATTGCTTCATAGGTGTGTAGTAGGTGAATGGGCCTAAAGGCTCTACAAGGCCAGCCCAAGGGAATCCCCAAGCATCAGGACACATGACAGTAGTCCCCAGTGTGGCTCATGAGTAAAGTCACTGGAGTGGTCCCCAGGGGTGGGTATTGTATTCCCCATCCACTCATCCAGATTTCTATTGTGGGTGGCCAGTGATGTGCACTGCTTCACATGTATGTGATTTATATTCCATAACATGGACAGTGTCTGGGTTTTGAAACTGTCCCACAAACGTTCTTTGAAGTGTGGAAGCGTGCTTGAGGTCTCTGTGGCATGTTGTGTGGACAGAATGGTATCTTCAGCTGTAGCATTCCTGACCTAGTTTAGTGCAATATGGCTGTATAACTGAGGTAGTGATTGCACCTATATAGACAGTATGATAAGGGGATTCATTGGAGTTAGTGGAGTCTGTCTATACAGGGCATGTGTATAAGGCATGGTATTCTCTTTTTGGGGTATGTTTGCAGACTCTACAGTTGTTGCAGGTGTCCAGTGGGGTACATGGCAAAAGGACCACTGTACACATTGATTGGGCTACTGAGGGGAGGGTACAGGGTGACCATGTGCTTTTATTTGCTGGATAACACACACTTATTCAGGAGAAGTAACACATCAAAGTACTTTCTGATGTCAGTGGCACTGTTATGGTCAAAAGACAGCTGACTGCCAACTTGTGCTCCCCATTCTGTTATAACAACACCACTGTTCAGTGGACTACCACCAATGTATTACTTCATGTGAGCTATGGTGTTCCCAAAGGTAATGGCAGCAGATCTCTTTGTATTGAGGTAATGTCCTGGGTTCTGATAACAGCCATAGGTGTCAGAGTGGCCTTTGTGCATGATGTCAGCATCACATGAACTGGGAATGCTACCACCCACCTTACTGTTGTATGCAATCATTTTCAGCCAGGATGCCTTTGATGCTGTCCTGCACCTCAGAAGGGTAGATCCCAAACATGAGAGGACATGGGTCCATAACCTGTCTGACACCAGTCATGTTGGGTCATCAGTTTGACATGGAGTCCACTGCAATTACACCGTGGGTACTATCTGTGATGCACTTTGCAAGAGAACTACTGGCATAGTGGTTGATACCTAGCCAAGTGTGTTTGTGTATGATTCCTGGGTGGAGAGTGGTCTCTGAGTATTAGGAGGGTTGCCTATATTGTTAACTATTCCATACAGTCACATAGTCATTGCACATGGCACTACACATTTAGGGCTGTAGATTGTCTACACCGACCTCTACAGTGTTTGACAACTGTTGGCCTTGTAATGTGGACATTGGGACATATACTTGGTCATCAATATAATAATTTATTACGCAATCACACCAACACCCACACAGGATACTGATGCCCGACACAGACACACATACACACACACACACACACACACACACAAACACACAGACTTGTCAGTACTGAGTTTCAATCCCTTCCCTATCTATGTATTGCTACTACAGTGTTACACATTTATAGCACGCGCCACAGAACTTATAAGATGGATGTTGTCCCAAGGTACTTCTAAGGTGAGGGACATCACAAGCCCTTGTAAACAATGGCACTGGGTGATGTAGTGGGTGAGAGATTTCATAAAATACTTTGCCCTACACACGGGCATCATCATCCCTTGTAAATAATGGCATTGGGTGAGGTAGTGGGTGAGAGATTTCATAAAATACTTTACCCTACACACACAATTACATTTGCCAGGAGTGAGTTTCGAACCTCTATCTAGCTATGGTTTCAGACCTTTATGTTACAGATTTACCACACACACCACTGAGCTTAGATGGTTTATGGTTGCCAACAGGTACTTCTAAGGGGAATGATATCTGCAGGACTGCTAAAGTAGGGCACTGAGAAGTGCACTGGGTGTAAATGGGACCAAAGTCTTTACGGTACAAACACACACATACATATATATATATATATATATATATATATATATATATATATATATATATATATATATATATATATATATACACACACACACACACACACAAACACTTGCCAGGAATAAGATTCAAACCACTACCTATGTAGTTATTGCTATTATATTTTTACACATTTATCACACGTGCCACAGAGCTTATAGGTAAAACAGTGTCCAAACATATCTCTAAGGTGAGTGACATCAGCAGCCATTGTAAAGTATTACACTTTGAAATGTACTGGCTGTGTATGGACACACTTCACCCTACAGATATACACACACACTCGCACAAACAGATATACCTTTACAATTGCTGGAGCTGAGATTGGAACTCCTGCTTATGTAGTGTTTTGTAATACAGTATCATGCAGTTATCACAAGCACCACAGAGCTGATATGTTAGAGAGCTGTCCAAAGGTATCTTTGAAGTGTGAGTGAAATCAGCAGCAGTGCTAAATGAGGAGTAAAGGAAGTGTAGTGAATGAGAAATGGCCTTAAAATCATGTCTCTGCAAAGACACACACACACACACACAAACACACACACACACACACACACACACACACACACACACACACACACACACACACACACACACACACACACACTTTCATAGTTGCCAGTACCAGGATTAGAACTCCTACATAACTAGTTTGCTATACTACAGTATCACGTAGTTATCGCGAGCATCACAGAGATTATAGTTTGGAAAGCTGTCCAAAGGTATATTTGAAGGTGAGTGACATCAGCAGCAGTGCTAAAGAAGAGGTAAGGGAAGTGCACTGAGTGTGAATGGCCTCAAAATCATGTCTCTACAAAGACCCACACAGTCCCTCACACAAACACACACATTTTCACAGTTGCCAGGACCGGGATTAGAACTCCTACATACCTAGCTTGCTACACTACAGTATTACACAGTTATCGCAAGCACCATGGAGCTTATACTGTGGTAAGTTGCCCAAAGGGTTATTTAGCAGGAGTGCTAAAGTAGGGCAATGGGAAGTGTAATGAGTGTGAATGGTCTCAAACTCAGTCATCTAGAAACACACACACACTCTCACATACAACTTTACATTTGACAGGACTGAGATTACAAATGTTACATGAATATTTATTTGTACTATAGTGTTACACATTTATCACAAGCACCACTGAGACTATAGGGCTGAGGGCTAACAAAAGGAGTTTCTACAGTGAATGACATCAGCACATCATGTCATATAAGCCAATGGGATGTGTACTGGGTGAGAAAGGCCTCATAATGGGATTCTCTCAGTTGCTGTCTGTCTCCCTCTTATTTGCGTCTGTGTGTGTATATGTTTGAAATATTATATTATTTTGGCCTTAGATATGTGTGAGTATTCCTATCCAGTGTGTGTGTGTGTGTGTGTGTGTGTGTGTGTGTGTGTGTGTGTGTGTCTGTCTGTGTGTGTGTGAAGTATGCCAAAAACAGTGTCTGGAAAAACGAAGCAGGAGTATATGAAAATATTTCAGTCCTTTATTGAGCCCAAACGCCAGTATAAAATAACACCACCATAAACGCCTTAAAACATAGGAATGCGTTTTCGTCAAAAACAGTTCGACTTCATCAGATGACTGAAGCCATTTGATTCCTCATATTTATATGATTACCAATTAATTAAAACCATTTAATGTGCTTCTAACAAATTTAAAACAACCAATTATATTGATGCCATTCTCTTCATTTAAATATTTTATGAATAATTCATTTAAGGTGAATCCCTACCTATACATTATAAGACTTTATGTTTCCATAAAACCAATCTAAAAACTATGATTCCTTAAAAATCAATATCCTTCATTTTCCAATTTAAAAAGTTTTCCTTTTTTATATAAATACATAATTAAAACAAAAATAAAAGTAAAAGTAAAATTAAGTTAAATTTAGTTGCCTGATCTGTTTACTCAGTATAGTTGTCTTTATAAACCAGTGCATTAAATCATGTTTTTATACAATAATTTTTTTCCTTTTCCTATAGAATATTACGATACAAGAAGTTAAAGTCACAATTTAGCTGTTCTTAACTTTAGTAAAGGTAAAATTGAAAGATACTCATTCAATCCTGGGGGGTTCCCTGCGTCCAGGGTCAATTGCCACCACAATTCCCTGAATTCAATTTTTTCTTCCCAGGGTCACCCCCTACCATCAATTTTAACTTGTTTCAACACCAAAAAAATAAATTTTGCATCTGGGCATTTTTTTAAATGTTTAAATAAAGCGTTCGTGTCTTTACCTGTTGCCATCTCATATAAATGTTCGTATATCCTTCTTTTCAACATTCTTTCAGTTTTTCCTGCGTAGAAGGATTTACAAACTGTACAGGAAGCCAGGTATACTAAGCCCTTTGATTCACAATTGTAAAGGCCACTGCTCACCAACCATTTACCTCTACTTTCCAAATAAAACCTGACAGTATTCATAAGGTGGTTACATTGGTTACAATGACTGCATTTATAAGTGCCCATTTTCTTTTTATTACTCATCTTTTGCTTGTTCTCCAAGATAATCCTTATATTCTGAGAATTTTTATAAGTCACTTTTTGGGGCATTTTAGATATTTTATCTATATCTGTAATAGCTACAAACCTTTCCCATTCTTTCAACAACTTCTTTTTAATAATATTGTTTATTGCATTATATTCTAAAACTAAAATGTGTTCATAATTAGAACCATTACTATCTTTGTTAACCTTTTCTATTTTATCCCACCCACCGTTATTTAAAATTGGTTGGAACTTATTAATTCTACCTTTTTCCACCTCATCCCTTATATCCTTAATAAACTTAAAGGGATATCCCCTTTCAAGGAACATCGACTCCAATAGGTCACATTCTAACTCAAAGTCTCCATCTGTACTAGTCATCCAGCTCCCCCTCACAAACTGGCCCTTCACAATATTTTTCTTGCAGTGTAGGGGGTGGGCACTATCATAGTGCAGAAAGGAGTTACAATAAGTTTCTTTTCTAAATACTCTAGTTTCCAACTTATTATTTGCCTTATAAATTTCTACATCCAAATACTGCACATTTTTATCAGAAATCTTATGTGTAAATCTTAAAAATGTTGTAGTTTTGTTTAGGTATACTATGAACTCTTCTAGTTTCTCCCTTCCTCCCCTCCAAAAATTACGATGTCATCTAAAAACCTATGATATAGCTTCCAATAGTTTCTAAATTCTGTGTGGAGAATATGTTTCTCCTCCCATTTAGCTAAAACCATGTTTGCAAAAGTTGGGGCACAAGCTGCTCCCATAGCTACTTCTTGGGTTTGTTGAAAGCATTCACCCTTGAAATATAAAAAATTGTTCTTCAAAACCATTTCCATTAACCAAGTGTTAACTAATTTTTCTTCTTGGGATAATTCCTGATCTTGATAAACTATTTCTTCGAACATTTCCATACCTTCTTTCCAGGGTATGGATGAAAATAAATCCACTATATCTATAGTTACGAATAACAAATCATCCTCGTACAAATCATAGGAAATGGCTTTCAACAAATCCCAGGAGTCTTTCAAAATAAACTCTCTTCCTACCCAAATTCTTTTTAATTTTGTGTCCACGTATTTAGCTAAAGGATGTGTTTTAGAACCTTCAGCAGAAACTATGGGTCTGAAGGGTGGGTCAATTTCACTTTTGTGAATTTTTGGAATCCCAAATAGGAAAGGAATCCTAGGTTTGTCCACTTTTAAATACCTATAGGTGTTAAAATCTATGAGCTCTTCTTGTATCATGTCCCATAGACACGTATCAATTTTGTGGTATGCAATATTTACTTCATTTTTTGAGACACAAGAATATTTTCCATCGTCCCATAAAATACTATTCATTTTACTTTCATACTGAATGTTGTCCATTATTACCACCCCTCCCCCTTTATCAGGCTTCATTACCCTGATTTTGGTATTGTTCCTCATTTCATACAAACATTCTTTTTCTTCTTTGCTTAAGTTGTCTTTATATCTAATGTTTTTTAGTTGTTCTTTCCTCACTTCTTGCTCTACTATTTTCTCTAGGTTTTTTAATTGAGGATGAAGTGGGGGGTTGTAGGTGGTTTTCCATCTCAATTCCTCATTGTTCTTATTAATTGGGGTTTGTATCACAATATTCAGATTAACCTTCCTTAGGAACATTTTTATATCCATTAGGGTTTTAGCAATATCTCCCTTTTTATAGGGAATGAATTTTAAACCCTTGGAAAGTAATTCAAAATGCCCCTTCTTTATGTCAATACCACTAAAATTGTATATAGAAAAATTGTTAAAAGTATTTTTGATCCCATTTGTAATAATTATCTCATTATTAAGTTCCATGGGGGGTTGGATATCCATCAAAATCTTCCTCTCCCCCCCCCCACTGAAAATTTGGTTGTGGAGATCACCTTTTCTTCATAAGGCTTTCTGATCTCCTTAGCGGTGGATATTCTTCATCATAATTTTCATTCTCATTTTCAAACTCATTTTCTAAATAGGGACCCTCATTTCCCCTTTTATCCTGTTCAGTGGAGCCATATATTTGCCTATCTCCACCAAAATAACTATTGTTTCTGTGTGTGGGTTTGGGATAACTAGTGTCATTGCTGTAGTCTTTAATATCTCTTTCCAATTTTCTAAGCTTTCTGTTTACAACTTCACCACACTTGAAATCAATATCCTTTCTTAACTTAAAGTATTTATCTTTTTCTTCCTGAATCATGAACATCAAATCATTCTTAATGCACTGGTCAATTTCGTCAATGTCTTTTTGTATAATTTCTAAACACCTTGTGTTTTCTCTAATCATTAATCTCAAAACATCTAAGCCACAGTTGTTAAAAACAGTAAGCAATTCTTTATGGAACACAGACCCTGTAACCACATTGTTGGGAAATTTCCGCATCCTAAGTCCCTGTGTGTGAAGTATAAATGGTATACAATTTGGTGTGTGTGCACAGACATCTACGAATAACAGACATCTATAATCCACTGTGTTGTCAGACATGGGCTTCATTTCTCTAAGTGTAGGATCATGCACAGTATAATCTTCTATACTGAGTGTGTGAATCCATTCCAGGGTGGGTTGTACTCCAGTCCAGGGTTTTGTGTGCTACAGCTGCACCTAGCAACTTGTTTCTGCAGGATATCTGTAGATAGGTTGCCAATATGGAAACACAACGGGCATAACATATGGTGGATACTGTAACTATTGCTGTCTGTGCTGCTTGTGTAACATGGTTGGTTGTAGCATAGATTTTGTGACATATATACTATTTTACACTGTGATGTATCATGTCATCAACTACTGACAGATATCATTCTTTGCTCACAGTTATTTACCAGGGAAATACAAGATGAATGAAGCTGAGACCAATATTCTAAGGCATAGACTACACATTCTGGCATACTCCTGCCATTGTGGAGGGGTAAGTACAGACAATAATCTGCTGTTTCTGTGTCAATGGTCCAGCACCTTGGTAGTATGCTGGCTGGGGATCCCCTTTTTCTGCTCTTCTGAACTTAACAGAATGGCTATATTCTGCTGGAGCCATACCTCTCAGCTGTACAGATACACCCAGGTTTTCCAGAGGCAGGACTCATATATCTGGTCAGTTTACATTCACATTGTGGTTTACAAGCAGTTTTGTGGCTATTCATTCATGGGTTTGCAGTCAGGGGGTAGTATGGGTAGACATTAGAGTTTCAGAACACACACTCCATGACATCCATGCTTCTACACCCCCCCTCTGTTATTCTCTCCTCTTCCTAACATTATGAAAGTAATATATCAGAGGTATCCATATAGTTGGGCCTTTACGCCAGTAGTATTTATGGCCTGGTCCACAGTTCTTGCAGTAGGACATGGGGAGGCATGCTACTGGCATTTGTCAGCAAGGCCTTGCATTTGTTTTCTGTTTACTGTGTTAGGTTTTTAGTTAGGATCCTTTGTCATTCCATACATTAGCACTATGGGCATAGGCCTTTACCAGAGGACTGTAAGCCATTTGAGAGTGCTGCAGGCCATCTGTAGCAGGCCATTGCATTATGACACTCATACGTTCCAAGGCTGCAAGCCAGTGAATTACCCTGGGGTGACAGTGGTAAGTGGTTGAGGTGTTCCTATCAATCCTTCCTGTTCATATTGATCCACGAGTCTGGATTTGGGTAGGTTTCTGCTTACAGCTAGGGACACGCCTGGATGGGACACCTATTCAGCATGCAGCATCATGTATGTATTCCCATAAAGAGATGGGGTCATGCTGTACTCATTCTCTACAGCAAGGATATGACCTGTGATAAACCTGTGGCTGATGGTGGGTTGAGCTGAGTGTATGTGTGATATGGGAGCTACTGGCACCTGACAAACAGATATACCTGGGACATTCCCCTTATGCTGCCTTGTGTGTGGACATGGGCAGCCTGTCATTACTTTATAACTGTGCCTTTTGTGGTCACTAGTGATTAGCCAGACTACTAGTATTCCATACTAGAGGGTCGACTAATGTGATGCTAACCTCTATGTATAATTCCAAAGTTGTGTGCAGTTGACAGTTATTTACATGCACTCTGTATAGGGTACTTCCACAAGTGTACTGTTTCTATGTATGGGTCCCCATTCATGGTGTGTCCAGGTTTCCAACAGTGACAGATATTGACATCTGGACAGTGAGTATATGCAACTGCTGACATGGGTGTAGCTGAGAAGCAGTGTGGTTGGCACTGCAGTTGTTGGAACATGGCCCTGTCGACCACAGTACTGTACCTAGGCCACTGAGACACAATCATCCAGGCCTACATACTGACTGCTTCCTGACAATATTAAACACACAACAAACTTACCACACTGACCCCTGCATATTGTACACATGCAACAATTTGTCATGTAGATTGGGACAGCTCTGGCAATCTGTGCTCCAGTGATATTACTCCTCAAACGTCCATATTATTGCATTTCTACATGGTATTGTGGGGGGTGCACATCTGAAGACTTTAAACATTTCCAATGACTATACTGGTATTTCAGTTACTCTGTTAGCTTCCATTTCATATTATATTGTGACCTATCATGCAGAAAAGAGGCATATCAGTAGAGTACACATGTTAGATTTTAATGGCATAAATTACATTTTCAGACTTCTTACCTTTTAGAACTAAAATGCACCTGTCAGACTTGTTGTAGTATGTCTGTGTAGGTCTGGAAGGGGGGCTGTTCACTACTACCATCATTTGGAGGCCTTAGCCCAGTCTTTCTTTATGGTCATCTACACCTGTCCTGTTAGGTGAGGCTCATCCATATGTGTGACCTATGGACACCCACAGTTATTTGAGCCACCACATGTACTGCGGTGGGAGTTGTCACCTCATGTAGTACTGCCTAGTATATTGACACCAGTATTTGTTATGGGTTTCCTGCTGTCCCATATAGCTGTCAGCTGTCTGCTGCTATCCCATTCAGCCACCCAATTCCCTTGCATGCTCGCGTCCATACCATACATGCAACTATCAGAACATACTACTCCATTCACTAATTGATAGGAAGAATGACTTATCTTGTTGCTGGGGCAGTACTAAGGATGGTGCTGGAGGGCTGACTATGTCGGATGCACATAGTAAACCCCCTATGCATGGTAAAGCACAGGTAGTGTCATGTTTAGCATCCATTTTACTGTATGTGTGAGTCAGAGAAAGCTATCAGGCCCTAGGTCCTTACAGTGTCAGTGTGTGTGCAAAGGGTTGCCTCTTTGCCAAGGACATTGCATACTGGGCATGCTTCCATCTGCCTACAGGCGCAGGCTCAGAAAGTTCCTCCTCCGAGTCTCTCTGTGCCTGTGGTGGCCTTGGCAATGGTGAGGGGCTGTGTGGCCCCTCCCCATGCTGTTCCTGCTGCAGCTGTTTCTGCAGGATCATATTGTATAGCTACGAACATTTGTCCACATGTAGCTGGGGAGTACTGCAAGGCTCCACCGGATATGTCAAGGCAGTGGAACCGTGATGTGAGCATCCCAAACACATGCTCTACAATTATCCTGGCTTGTGCGTGTGCCTCATTATGGCATTCTTGTTTGGGTGTGTGTGCATTTCTGATGGGTGTCATCAGCCATGGCTCCAGTGCATAGTCACCATCCCCCACTAGATGGCCATATGGGATGTCCCCACTGGCAAACCCCTGATACAGCTGTGAGAAATGCAATATATGGGAGTCGTGATAGCTTCCAGGGCTACTAGCACACACTTGCATCATAATGCCCTGGGCATCGCCCATGACCTTGCAGTTGATGGAGGGGAAGCCCTTGCTGTTTATGTAGACCCTACCCCGCTCGCCGGGTGGTGCTTTGATGCGGATGTGCATGCAGTCTATAACACCAACTACCTTAGGGTATTCTGCTATACGGTGGAAGAGACACATACTTCTGGTCAATGCCTCATGGGTGTTGGGAAAATATATGTTCTCATTGGCGTGTGGTGTCATGGCATCCATAAACTGGTGGAGTACCCTGGATGCTGATGCCTGTGAGAGCCCCATGATATCCCCAGTTGTTCTTTGGAAGGTACCTATGGCTGGTATTATTAAGCCTACACATACCTTGGTATCCACTGGGATGGGTTCCCCTCTGTTAGTTCTGTGTGTGAGGCGTGGCTGGCACAACTCAATTATTTGCTGTCAAATGTCCCTGTCCACCCTATAGTGCTCCACTATCTCCAGCTCATGTAGGCCCTGGTCGGTTACCCTGGATCTGTACACTCTTCTCCTCCTCCTAACTGTAGGTTGCTTGTCAGCATTTTCCTCCTCAGCACTTTCAGCCTCTAGCACATTTTGATACAGTAAAGTGCCAGCAGCCTCTAACATTTTTAGTTAGTTTTGCCAGTTAAAAATTACCCATCGCTGTACACCAGTAGTGTAGAGTTTGTGGGAAAAAAAATGTCTGAAAGGTGTTTGCATAGTTTATAATGCTGTTCTGGGCTATTGCCTGTGTAATTGGCTGATTCTGATACATTCCACCTGCCAGCTATGCTATTTCTCTTTAATTGCTTTCCTACTGCTATTTCCACTTACCAGCTTCCTCCTAGTTTAAGCCCCAAGGTGAGCCGTGCATTCACAATACTCAAATGTAAACACTGCTGCTGTTTCCTGTTTTTTTTTTTTTTTTAGTTTAAAACCCGCGGGCCGCACACATCAGTTTAAGCAATGTAAATAGTGCTAACACATCCCCTTCCTTAGCTGTGCTTAGCTAAGTGCAAACACAGGCCACTGAGCTCCAATGTGCTTACAGCAGGCATTACACACCTCCTTTTCCTGTTAGTTGCTCCTCCTGCCTACATGATCTTGTTCTAGTACCTACACAGTTAGGTGCAGTGTGTGGACTTATAATAATTTGTGATTCAGTAATATTCCCCTCATTTGCATACCACAGCGTGTAGGTCGTGAGTTACTGCACTAAAATGGACCCTTTCACCTTGACAGCCAGTGCTCCCTGGTATTGTTTACATTCTGCATGCCATAGACTATAATGGCAAAATGCAGATTTACCTTAAAATTGATTTTTTCCCATTTTTTTTATTTTTGGCACAATCTTCTTTGTGCACCACTGCCCTATGCTTAAACATTCGAGATCAGCCAAAAAAAATAAATAAACCCCCGGATTCAGCAAGCAACCACGCAGGAGGGACCCTTCCTGTGCAACATGGCAGTGTGACATGCATATGTATGAAGGCATGCTGCCACGCTGTAAAACGGACATGGTTCTATGTACAAGCACAGTAGGTGCGTCTGAGAGCAGTGCTCTCACAATACACACGCCCCCTGCACTCCAGGCTTGCCATTCGGCATTTTAAAATGAGCAAGAAAGCTCGTAGCACCCCCATCCCAACAGAGTAGGAAATCTGGATAAAGCCATAAGGGATAATCATCCCTACCAAGCCAAAAGTTGTTAGAATAACAGGTTTAACATAAGCACATAGCGCACAACTCCCAACCCATCAGAGTAAGCAATCTGGACAAAGCCATAAGGGGCAATCATCCCTACAAAGCAGAAAGTTGATAAAATAACAGGTTCAGCATTAGCATGGATATTCTGAAGGGTACAAATAAAAAAAACACAACAAATAAATTATTTTTTTTATATATGCAGTAAAGTTTAAGTGTAGCTGTGCGGGTGTGCCTGTTGCTTAGCTATGCTTAGCCCAGCTGAAATGGTATGATGAGTTAAAAAACAATAGACAGCCACCATAGGCATAAGTGCAATAGTGTAGTGGTTAGAGTGTACACCTTGCATGTACTCATTCACAGTTTGAGCCTTACTAAGTCCATTTTGTATGTGTAAACATTAACATTTTAATTTTTTGTATATTTATGTAAGGAGTAACAGATTTTTCTCAACCAGAGTAGTGTATTAGGCCCAGATGTGAGGTGTCAGTGTAATAAAGTAGTGAAACCCCCCATATAAACACAAGTGTCCCATACAGTATAGTCACACAAGATTAAATTAATCACAGCACATTGGGGGATGTCAGGGAAGGTAAATAAATCTATATTATGTAATGAATGATGAATCAATACCATACAGGTGGTAGACCAATATAATAAAACATACGCAATGCTAAGCATTGCACAGCTATGTTGACCAGTTGTAAGCACTGTGTACATATGAATACTAAGCAATGAATAGCCCAGTAAGTGGATTTGCCCATTGGTGAGCAATGCTAAACCTGCCACTTTAAGGACTGCCAACGTTAGCTAAGCAGGCTTGCCTGTAGCTTAGCTTAGTTTAGCATTTTCAAAACCATCCTGCCATAGCAAATTGTGGGAAATCAGCCATATTTAAACCCTGCAGGTGGGAATACAGCTCATAACTGGTTGTAGCTCTCTACTGTAGGCAGTATGGCAGGTATTGGAGAGGGCATGCACTTTCGCTGTAGTGCTGGGGCATACAGGAGTCCAAGGTCATGGTAGGACTCCTGGTAAAAAACCATGACATGAGACTGCTGCAGGACCAATACCAGGGCTCCCAGTATAAAGAGGAAACCTGGGAAAGTCTCGCCCGTGATCTCACCAGTGCCACTGGTATCGCTCTGACTGGTGAGCAGGTCCGTTACCACTATGCTGACTTGAAACAAAGGAAAAGGGAGCTTTTGGAACAGTGGGTCCAAGAAGCAAGAGACAGGGGAGATGGCTCAGCAGTGTGTAAGTATTCATAGTAATAATTGTTTACCAAAGTCCAGACCGTGTATGTGATGGATAGGTATGCATAAAAGCTTCTCTATTTTCATTACAGCTGCAGCTGAGTGGGCTGTAAACCAGGAAGCCCATGCCAGCAGGTTGCAAAGGCTGCATCACGAGGCTGGTGAGTAACAATCCGGCTTGTAGTAGTCATACCAAATAAATATAAAGGAGTAAAATGTCACCTGGCAGTATAAAAAATGTGTATGGTTTGTACTGAATAAACCAGACAATATGATAGTAATAGTCCCATATAGGTCATATTTAAATAAAAGTGTAACTTTCTGGCAATAAAGTTCTAAATCCTGGACTGGTTGTGTTTACTCTATTACTGTATGGCCTCAAATGTTGCATTCAGCAAGATCTGATATGCAAATAGTACTGTTGCGTCAGCTGTTTCTCCCACTGTGATACATACAAAATATGTCTAGGAATGTCTGTATTAGAATGTTGTAATTACAAGGTCAGATTGTACAACCAAGAGAGACTTAAACAGAAAACACTGAAGGCAATGACAGCACTTTCTAAATAGCTCACTCTGACGAAACACAAATTGTTGTAGTTTTAGCACACACAGCCATGGTTCGAATCCTGGGAGTGGTAGTAAGCTATATGCAGCATAATTTTAACTAGGAATCTGGGAATATGTGGAGAAATAGTCAGGTAGTGTTAACAAACATTCCCCCCACAGGTCTACCAGGTAAGAGAAGTAGAATGTAGCTATAAGACAGTTGAAGTATACACTGTGTACAAACATACCATTGCCCAAATCAAGGCCATAGGATATTGTAATAATACCTGTAGAGTAATGATTAGAGCAATGATCATTAAAATTGTGAGTACTGCGATGATATACAAGTTGCTAATTGACATCTCTCCCCCCCACACCATATCTGCAACAATAATCTAAACACACAAATGAATGGGTATATTTTACACCAAACCTACTGTTGGGTCAAATGTCCTATTATTCAGCAAATATTGAAATGTGTTTCTATTAATGTTCCATGTTGAAATACTATCACTGGTGGCCTGTTGCCATCAGTGTAACCTGCATGCTGTTGTAATGGCCACTGTGGTTCCATATATGCATGTGTTCTGTTTGCTATGCAACTGTTCCAAATCTGTTGTTTTGGGTTAATGGGAATATCTATGCATGCTGTTATAACTAATCCTGGATTGTGTTGACTATTATTAACCCACATATGTTCTAAAACTGTAACACCATAGCACGTTTGGGAAGGCTGGTCCCAGCTCTCCCATCTCATGTGGCCGTGGCACCAGGCCCCAGCACATCTGGGACCCACCCAAGGACCTCCTCGTCTGCTGGTCCTGTACCACCTTTGAGTGGAACTGCCTCAGGGGATTGGGCTTGTCCCCACTGGAAGTGCACACGGACAGGATACTGTCACCCGAAGCCAGGTCCGGGGTTTGGTGCGTAGCAAGCTCCTAAAAGAGTTTGGAGATTTGCTATGCCAGCTTTAGGGCCACATGGTACAATTAGAGGGTCAGGCTGCCCATCCTGCTCATCCCCCAGCACAGCCACCTTCAGGGCCGTGAAGGTGCATTGGTGACTGTCCATGAGTGGGGACCTCAGTCAAACTGTTTCCATTTGGGGACTCATGGGCTTCCGATTTCCAAACACCCCTCCCTGTCCAAGGTTTTTACCCCCCACATGTGTCATATACTGCCTCTGTTTGCTGTCTTTTCTGTCTTGTCTGTCTTCCTACCCAACCTACCTCCTCAAATATACCTACTATCCTCACCCAACATCCCACTCTCACCTTAAAAAAAGGGCAATCTGTTCCCAAAAAAAAAAAAAAAATTTTCCCCATACATAGGTGTCTATTTTGTACACGTGTCCAGTGGACACATGTAATCTGGTATAATTGGCTTCACAACACATTATTTTTGCCCTCACCCCTCTCTCAGGGGTTTGAGTGTCCAAATATACCTCCAAATTCAGTATATATGCACAGCTCTTGCTGTAGAAGAAATGGACAGCTATGGACCTTCCCTACACCCATCTTGCACATCCCTTGCTACTTTCCCTATTGTTTTTCCCTCTGCCTGCCCCCTTTTTCACCACTTTCCTATCACTCTATTTTTCTTTTCTTTTAAAGAAATTAGCACGGGGTAAGCAGGAGTAAGCACTTTTAAGCAATAGTAAGCAGGATTAAGCCTGTTTGCATGGTGCTAAGCAATACCTACACAGATTAAGCGCTTTTAAGGCTAACTGTCTGTAAGTATATTTAACTCATTAGATCCGAGTGACATCTCCAGGCATTTCTGCAGTTACCTCCTATGGTGCCTGTAGGCATCAAATATTGCCTGTTCATATTTGTATTAATAATTCCAAAGCCATGCTACATACAAGGTATCAGAATATTTTATCTTGAAGCATACATGATGGCAAACACAACTATATTACTATATGACCTCTGTCAGTTAGTATTTGGTAGAACTGTAAGGTGATAGCTTCATTTTTTAAAGGCTGAAGCTACACCCACTAGGAGTTAAAGGTACACACTCAGTAGAGCTGTCCTGCAGGGAATGAGTTAACGAGAAGTTAGCATTGCCTACTGCTGTGCAAAGTCACGGAAACCTGCTTACAACTGCTTAAAAGTGCCTTAATCACTCTGTATCCAACAGCCCTTGTTCTGGCCAGCAACAAAACAATCAGCCCTTGCAAGTCTCAATCCCAGGACCCTGCACAACATAGCCACATCAGTTTACAACTAAGCCATCTGAGTCATAGGCATGCTTGATGTTTTTTCAAACATATCATGCAGCACAGTCATTCAACAGTAGGAAAATGTATTTATTGTATATGTCTATATATATATATATATATATATATATATATAGATATATACAAATATTTATTTATTTATTTATTTATTTATTTATTTATTTATTTATTTATTTCAGTTTGATGACTTGGGAGGTCCACTGGGCTCAGGATCCCATTTTCAGTGGACACCCGGGGAGAAAACCTCCACATTACATAGTAAACATTAAAATACAACAGATAAAATTAAGATTCAAGGATACAAATACATTAAGATACAACAGATAAAATTAAGGTTTATGGATACAGGTATATTGTAATACAGTGACAGTATGAGGTACAGTGGTTATTCAGCATATGAGTCATATATTGACATGACTGGTTCAAAGGTTACATAGAATCTGAGTCTTGTTATGGCTGAATGGTAGAACAAGCATAAATGTTAGGGAGGGGGAAAAGAGAAAGCAAACTATTTACAATATTTACATTATATACACAAGACAACAGTAAAGAATAAGTAAAATCTATGGAGCAAAGTTGTTGGAAATAGGAGTAGTATGGACATACAATTAGTGTAGAGAGAGTAGAAGGCTAGGTGGGAGAAGTGAAACTGCACTTCCAATTAGAGAACAAGTAGGAATGGAGTTGGGTTTTGAAGTTGTCAAGGTTTTCTAAGATTCGTAATGAAGGAGGGAGAGAATTCCATTTTTTGGTTAAGGAAAAGGACAGGAGGTGATATCCGGCAGGTCGCTTTGGTGTGTGGACAGTGATTAAGTTTAGGTGAGCAGATCTAAGTGGCCTGTTAGGGGTGTATGGTTGTAGGATGTTGGATAGTACAGGACATTTAGAAGGGCTAAATAATAGCCTATGGGTAGTAGTAAGCTGGAGGTAGTCTAGAAGGTTGGGAAGTTCTAGCTATTTTAGTGAGTGGGAGGCAGAGCAATGGTGGGAGGAGTTTTTGGCTTTGATGGTGAATTTTGAAATTTTATTATAACAACTTTCCATTTTGGAAGAGATGGAGGCAGATAAGTTAGTTAGTAGAGGGGCACCATACATTAGTGAGGGAAGAAGATAGTTAGTGGTGAGGGATTTGTCTAGTAGAAGGCGAGAGAGATAGTGGATGTTTCTGTATAGCAGGCCAAGTTTTTGATGTGTTTTCTTGATGTTTAGTTGAATATGGGTGTCACATTTTAGGTATTCATCTATAGCAACCCTAAGTAGTTTTGCATAGGGAACAATGTCTATGGTTGAATCGTTATGGCTTCTAATTTGGAAACAGTTTTTGTCAAGAGGGAAGGATTTTGAGAGGGTGGGAGTAGTATTTTGGATTTGTTAGCATTTAGAGATAGGTGGTTTTGGAGTATCTAGTTCTCAGTGGTGGAGAAAGCAGTTTGAGTGTATGATTGAAGTTCTGGGAGGTTGGTGGCACCTCAGATTAAAGTGGAGTTGTCAACGTATTGTACAATTTTAGTATTTGGGATGGCAGAGTGGAAATCATTGATAAAGATGTTAAATAGCATAGGGCCAAGAATGGAACCTTGGGGAACTCCAGTGGGGGTAGGAAGGAAGTTTGAGGTGCCTTTCCTCCATTTTACAGCTTGAGATCTGTCGGACAGGTAACTTGAAAACCAGGATAGGATATTGGGCGAGAGGTTGAGGTTAGCAAGGTGGCTAAGGAGATGAGTATGGGAGACAGTATCGAAAGCCTTGGAGAGATTTAGTAGAACTGTTGAAACTATTTTTCCAGTGTCGTGGGCATGGTTGACTATATCAAGGAATGAAAGAAGAGCAGTTATAGTGCTATGGCCAGGACGGAAGCCATGTTGGGTTTGAGAGATGAGGTGGTTTTTGGTAAGGAAGAGCATTAACTGGATGTGAATGCATTTTTCCAATATTTTTGATATTGGGGAGAGGATGGCTATGGGGCAAAAGTCTGAGGTATTATTATTTATGCTACCTTTATGGAGAGGATATATAAAGGCAGCACGCCACAGCTTGGGGACATAAGATTCCTGTATGGATCTGTTGATTAGGATGCTAATGGGGAGGGCGATTCCGTCTGCAGCAATTTATATGAATTTAGATGATATGTTATCTGGGGCATTAGAGCATGGTTTTAGTTTGCTGAGACTTTTTTATATATGAGGTAGAGACTGGTTTTAGTTCAAAGGTAGTGGGGAGGGTTGGGATTAGAGGCTGGGGTAGAGTGACCGAACTGTGTGGATGGGGTAATTGGGAAGGTCTTATTTAGTTCAGCTATAGAGTTAGTAAGGAAGGAGTTGAAAAGAGTGGCAATTTTTGGATCAGACCTGGTAGTGTCAGGGCAAGGGTTATTTTTGGTGCCTGGACTGAGAAGTGAGTTAATGGACTTCCAGAATTGTTTGGGGTTTTTGGAGTGGTTGGCTTGGAGTGTCATATAGTAGGATTGTTTATCTAAGATTATATGTCTTTTAGTAAGGTTGTGGAGTTGCTTATATTGAAAAAGGGTTTTTAGTTGTTTATTGTGCTGAGAAAGTTTCCAGCATTTATCTCTCTGTTGCATAAGCTTTTTGGTTTCCCTAGTTAACCATGGAGCGGAGTTGGATTTGACTCTTATAGTTTGTGGTGGAGCTTGGGAATTAAGTACATTTAGGAAAGTAGAGTTAAAGAATTCAATGGCGCTGTCAAGAGGAAGAGTTTTTAGATTGTTCCAGTTAGTTTGTTTGAGGGTGTTAGAGAAAGTTATAGGGTTGAAGTTTGTTAGGTTATGTGTAAGTATGTATTGGTGCTGGAGAGGGGGAGACTGGGTTGCTCAGTGGATGAAGGCAGGCATGTGGTCACTAAAAGAGTCGGGAAGGATGCCTGAGTCTAAGATGTTGTTAGGGTGGGTAGCTAGGATCCAGTCCAGCGTAGATTCTGGAGGATTGATTTTGTTAGGTCTAGAGATAGAGTTAGTAAATTGAGTAAAGTTGAATAGATTGACAGATATGGCTGGGCTTAGGTTGTTAATTTTGTTACAATCTATATTAACATCTCCTAGAATGTAGGTCTCTCTCTCTGTGTATTTATATATAAGTATATATATATATATATATATATATATATATATATATATATATAATTATAAACATATAAATGTATATTATTTATATATTATTTATATATATATATATAGATATATATATATATATATAATATATATATATATATACACACACACACACACACACACACACACACACATATATATATATATATATATATATATATATATTATATATACATATGTACATATATGTATGTATATATATATATATATATATATATATATATATATATATATATATATATATATATGTATATATATATATATATATTTAATTTTATGCAGCTTCTGTGGTTAATACACAATTATTCAGACATTAAGGTTTTTACTTAAAAGATTTTCTGTTAGTGCACTAATCTTTGTATTAGCAATTTCATGATGATTTTTTGAAATGTTATGTCAGGAGCATTGTTTTAAAGAAGGGTGTTGTCGTTAGGTCTTTTTGCTGCTAGTGAAGATCATTGGTTAATAGTTGTTGATTGAATAATAGATTAGGTAATTGTTAAGCTGTTGGTAACATTTTACTATATAAGAAGTTTAATGCATTTGTTACGTCTGAAGAAGCGGGTCTAGTATCCGCGAAAGCGCTTATGTTTTATCAATAAAGTCTGTTATATTTTATTCATCTGTTTTCACGAAATTTTCTTAACCATTGTGGAGTTTTGAAGTGGATTTGCTTCTTCTACTTTGAGATATTTTATATTTATGTGTTCTGGGCTCAGTGACTGTTTTTTCGATTGATTTTTGGGCTATTAGTGTGCGACATGGAAGGAGCAGATAATGGAGCTGCTAATGGAGCAGGGGTTACCTTGATTGATTCTACCTCCAATGGAAGGCTAAGAGGTATCCTAACAGAAGCCCTGAATCCTTTATTACGTATGGATGGCTTGACTAATAATAAAGGTACGAATATGTGCTTAGCAAATGAGCAAGCAGTAAAGAGTTTGAAGAAAGATATTGAGAACAACATTTACAAATTTAAACGGTTACAATGTCAACGTTACCATTTGAAAGCATGTTTAAACTACAATGTTATTCCTCGTGGACTGAGGATATTAAACATGCCTACCTATGGCAACACTTACCCAGAGTTGCTCGTGCAATGGCAGCAAATAAACCTGAATGTTAGCAAAGCTTATTTGCAGTTACTATTGGATTTTTTCCAGCCCATTGAGTTTGAGCTAAGGAAACAAATTATTGAACAGCAATCAGAGTTAAATGAACTGTATGGACGTGATCCAGCTGAGTTGTTTATGCATGAACTCATCGATAGGGTTTTGCGCTATGAAAATAACCTTCTAGGACATAAAAAGAGAAAACTTAATAGAGACATTGATGATTTTGCAAAACATAACATCTTTATGTGGCCAAGATCTTATGCTTCAGCTACTGGGAATGAAGCTGCAACTCGTTCCATTTCCAATGTAACTAGAAAGGAGGGGCCATTGCAGAGGGATGCAAATTGTGAGGAAACCAATGATGGTAAACTTCGTGAACAGGAAGAGGGATTGCGTTCTAGGTCTGAAGAGACAGAGCGACGAGATATGGAAGCTGTGGGCGAGAGTAATCAAGCAGGGCCAATGCAGAACAGTGGTTTTACATCACCGAGTCCCACCACTTCGGTGTATTCCACACCTAATGAAATATTACCAGAACATCAATGTGTTGATGGTGGCCATGACTCAACTAGTTTGAGCAATGTGGTTAGGCGCAAAATACAATTAGATAAAGCTGAAGCTCAAAATTTTCCAGTGGTTCCTTTGCCAATAAGAACAGGGAGAAAGAGGTCTACGGACCAAGATGTGGTAAGAGGAGTGAAAAGGAAGGAACCGCCGAATTACCAACAACAACATACACTAATGAAATTATGGAATCAAGAAATTTAGTGTGGAACATTTCTAAGTACAGACTAACACAAGATGAATTAGAACTCTTAAACAAAGGTATGAATTTTATACCCACGTGTAATATGGATATAAGTGAGGCAGTTTTGTCAGTTAGACTGTTTACTATATAGCCTTAAAGTTGTTATTTGATGGTGGCCCTACACAGAATACCAACTGCTTTAAATGTAAAAGTCTATTCGTTCCACATTTACCTGCTAGTATAGAAACATTTCTTAAAGCGGTTGAAAACAGTTTATATAATGACTCTGAATTTCTTCATGCTATTAATGACAACAATTTGACTAAAAATGAAATACTTGCTCTTAATCAACTCAAAAATAACAGTAACATTGTTATACGCCCTGCGGACAAAGAGGGCCCTGTAGTGGTGATGGACTATGACTGTTACATTCTGACTATGTTTGAGATGCTAGCGAATGAAGCATATGAGGCAGTATCACCAAACTTAGTACATGAAATACAGATTAGTGTGTTTAACACATTATTTGAGTGTAAATCAATGAATATTATTACTACTGAATTGTTTGATTTTTTTCTGTGTGGAGTATCCCATAATACCAAGGCTACATGGGTTACCAAAGATCCATAAGAATCCACTTAAACCTTTGTTTAGACCTATTGTGTCAGGTTCAGGTTGGCTCACAGAGCCAATCTCCATTTATTTAGATCATGAGTTAAAAAAAGTGCTTTCTAGATTCACTTATGTGTTGAGAGACACAGAGCAGTTTTTAACTGATCTATATTCTAGTACCTTAGAATTTGACACTCTTGAAGGTATATTACTAACAATGATGGATGTTGAATCACTTTTTACTTGTATCCCCAACAAACAGGGAATAGATATATTAAAAAGTTGTTGGTCGAGGAAAATCTAATGGAGTTGGGAAAGGTGGATTTTGTTTGTCTGTTATTAGAACAAGTGTTGGAGTGTAATGTATTTTTCTTCCAAAATAGGTGCTATAAACAAAGGAAAGGTGTAGCAATGGGCACTAGTTGTGCTAACACCTATGCCAATTTGGTTATGGTTGCGTGGGAGAGAATGATTATGCTCAACCATCCTAATGTTATTTTTTACAGGCGTTTTGTTGACGACCTTTTCTTTTTGTGGAAGGGTACTGATCAATCACTTATTTCATTTTTTCATCAAATTAATAGCATGAATACGTTTTTGAAGTTTACTCTAGATTTTTCAGATGTTACGATCAATTATTTGGATGTAACTGTTTACCGTGAAAGTAATTGCTATGAGACCAAGGTCTACAGAAAGCCATGTTATAGGCCAAATTTTCTGCATAGAACCAGTATGCACAATCCTATGGTGTTTACCAATATAATTAAAGGACAAGCAATGAGGACATCAAGGTTATGCTGTGATGAATCACTACTGAGTGAGGAATTCAGCAAGCTTAAGCAAGGCCTCATGGAGAGGGGTTACCATCAACAGGAAGTCACTAAGGTTTACACGCAAGTGAGTAAGCTAAGGCATACAAAAGCTAAACCTTACTATTCTTCTAGGGATAATCAACCCTATGTAGGAACTGTTACATCTAGAAAAGAATCAGTGATACTTCCCTATTGTAATAACACTGATAGAGTCAAAGAGGCAATTATATCAAATTGGAATATACTTTTGATAGATGATAAAGTTAGAAATTTGGTAGGGAGTTATCCAACTTTTACATATAAGAACATGGAAAATCTTAAGCAACAATTGTGTTATTGTAACATGAGTATTTTTAATTCTTCAGAACTTAGAAGGCATAGGGGAACAAAGAAGTGTGGGAACTGTGCGTAGTGTAGTGCCATAGATGAGTCACGTCTCTTTAAACATCCTGACACTGGTCACCTGTGGGAACTTCGCAATGATAGTACTTGTAATACCAGGAATGTGGTCTATGTAGCGCATTGCCTGGTATGTTTTAGTTTTTTTGTTGGCAAAACCAACAGGACCCTCAGGGAGCGTATAAGGGATCATGCCTATTGTCTATTGAGAGAACAAGATTACAGTGCTTTGGCCAGACATACTTTGCGTATGGGTAGAAACCACATTTTTCAGTACCAAGTGCTGCACGTACAATTTGATAACATCAGGCTAGGTAACATAACTAATCTGATGGAACAGGCTGAAGTTAAGTGGATATTAAGGCTTGCTGCACACAGAGGGAGAGGGCTCAATGATAGCATCTCCCTCAAACCTCTCCTTAGAGCCAGAACACTTAGATAGTTAGATCAACACAATGGGCAACTATACTATATTTATTTATATTATTGCGTAGAGTATCTAGTTTGAATATATATTTATTAGTTTTTGTATTTATATTTCTATGTGTATATGTGGTTTATATTATAAAATACTTGTATATACACATAGATGTGAATGTATTCATATATTTATTTATGTATTTTACGTTTAGTTTTAGTATTTGTATTTATTTTTATATATGTGTGTTTTCCATGATTCATATATATACATGAATGGAGAGCATATATATTTGCTTAGTTTTGAAATGAATTGTATGCAGCTTCTGTGGTTAATACACAATTCTTCAGACATTAAGGTTTTTACTTAAAAGATTTTCTGTTAGTGCACTAATCTTTGTATTAGTAATTTCATGATGATTTTTTGAAATGTTATGTCAGGAGCATTGTTTTAAGGAAGGGTGTTGTCGTTAGGTCTTTTGCTTTTTGATCATTGGTTAATAGTTGTTGATTGAATAATAGATTAGTTAATTGTTAAGCTGTTGGTAACATTTTACTATATAAGAAGTTGGATGCATTTGTTTAAATACGTCTGAAGAGGCGGGCCTAGTATCCGTGAAAGCGCTTACGTTTTATCAATAAAGTCTGTTATGTTTTATTCATCTGTTTACATGAAATTTTCTTAACCATTGTGAGTTTTGAAGTGGATTTGCTCCTTCTACTTTGGGATATTTTATATTTATGTGTTCTGGGCTCAATGACTGTTTTTTCGATTGATATATATATATATATATATATATATATATATATATATATATATTATATATATACGTATGTACATATATATATATATATATATATATATATATATATATATATATATATATATAGTGCATTCGGACATTGGATCCACACTCTGTATTATGACCCACTGTCCATGCCTACCACTAACAGCTATATCAACACCCATGTACACTGGATATCAAAGTGTACACACCCCTGTTAGAAATCCAGATCTGTGTGCTGTATGCCAATGAAACCACAGAAAGTCATGTCAAAATGTTTCTCACCTCAAATGTGGCCATAACCTATACAATTCTATTGAAAAAGAAACAAAACTCTTTCATGGAAGGTGAGCAACCATTGCCAAGTGAAGATGTGATACAACATTAGAGTACAAACCAAGACAAATGGATGCTGTAATCATCTCAGCAGGTGTTTACACAACATATCAGTGTAAGGGTGTGCACACATATTCAACTGGCTTACTGTACTGACTATTAATTCGCATATGTTTTTACAGGACAGGTTGTTATGTTCCCCATTGAACTGAGCAGGCTATAGGACACATCACTGGTGGGGATCTTGTTGACATGTGCTTTTGTCGGGTCATGTTCCAATTGAACAAGTACCATGCATTGTAATAGGGATGTGTACACTTTATATCCACTGTAGCTATATGGAATCAGCAGTACCTGACCTGTACAACCAGCCTCTACCAACAATAGATTAATCCCCTTTGGTGGACAGCAGCAAGACACAAAGCACATAATAGGTTGTTATAGTGGCTGTACAGGGACACATAGGTGCAGACCATAACTCGGAAGCAATTGCACCTCTATCTGAGCAAGCATGTAGGTTCACATGTGACTTCCTGTAAGGCTGACTATGACTAGAAATCAGACATATCCAAGCCACCAAGACCAATTGCAACCATGTCTCCCCATATGTATGCAGTCTCAGAGGCAGTAACACAAGTCAACCTGTACTGGGGGTAAAGCACACATCATACACACATGCCATGAATACAGGCAACCTGCATCAAGCAGGATAGTCGGGAACAGTGGCACCCTGTCCACAACATTAGTACAGGGGAATATGCAGATCAACCACACTCCTGCTGACATCTATGGTGAGCATAGACATAATGCCCACTGATGGCAACAACAGCAAGTCACCATGGGGCATGAGAATATCACAGGTTGCCTCCTACATGAACTCAGGCATGTGCTCACAGTTCCATCACACACTACAGTCAAACACAGACATGCACCATCCACACACCATCCACATGGAAGATGGCCACTGTCATCCCTCTACACAGAAATGAATGGTGAATAGTGGATTATGCCATTAAGTGTCCAACACTGGGGAAACTGGACAAGTCAGGGCGAGGAGTGTAATGCAAGATGCCAAAGCCATGATAGCTTACAGTGTCATGGTATAGTCTGGATTATTTCCAAGTAATATCCACTGTTGATGTGCATGTGGACAACGGTATGAGGTCCTGTGACCTTTTTTCCTATTTATGTCTTCCAGGTACAATGCCCAGGGAATGTTTGCCAGCATTCATGAACCTTGAAAAAGATGCAGTCACCCAATTCCTCATCCAGTATCATGCCATACTATTCAGCCACAGGGCCCAGGATCTGCAGGAGAGGATCATTCTGTGGAACGACCGCATCCACAGGGTAAATTATGTTGGCCTGCACAACCGAAATTATGAGCAGGTGCAGCATCGGTGCACAGATTTAATCCACCATGCCCATCAGCATGCTGCTGCATTTAGGAGGGACCAGCTAGCCACAGGTGTGGATCATGCCATCCAGCCCCCACTGACACATGCTGAGGAGCTCCTTGCCAGCCTTGGGGCAACCACAGACCAGACAAGCCAGCCGGCTGAAGACAGCATTGTGGAGGTGGGTGCCACCCACACATTGGTGAGGAGCATGCAGGTAAGGCCCCAGGGCACATTTCTAGACCACTGTTGCTTATCCATTTTCATCTGTAAAGTATCTACATGCATATGTCAGCTAAGATAGTCTGTTGCTGCAGTGTAGTAATGAACACATGTGCATAATCTCTAGTACTGTGGGTTTGTACTGTCGATGTGCTGAAATGCTGCTCCAACCCTGTACAATGCCACAGGTGTGGCTACTGACATTACTTCACTCACACAACTATTTAGGTCCCTCTGGTATACAACTGGGGCAGCAACCTGTAGCTGGTGAGTATGGAGTTGTTTTGTTCAGGTTTGCCAATACACTGGCCATGTTATGGCCATGCTATTTGTCATGAACACATTTAACACACCTACCCATAATGCATGTTGTACATGTTCACTTTTTGTTGGTGTTAACTGCACTGCATCACAGTGGTCACCATGGTGGCATATCTGAAGGGTATGTAAGAGTCCTGCAGTATACCTAACAACCTGTTAGTGCAAGATGTGTGGACAGAAATGAACATAATGGTGGGACAAATGGCCTACAGTAGGGACATGTCTGAAACATTATCCTTATACAGTTGCTACAACAGTGTATACACCACTATTACAATGACAACTGTTCCTGATATAAACAATGGGAAACCACAATACCACATTCCACACTTTTTACAATGTGTAATGTGATCCTAACATGAGCAATGAATGCGCAATATGGAATCCTATGTTAGGACAACAAATATGGGGAAAACATACCTTAACAATCATTGGAAGCATATGTGTGCACACACGACAAATAACATATTGTGGAAGCAGCATGTGATGTACTAACAACATTCACTCTTCTTGAGTACACACCTTCCATCAAGTACAGGGCCTCAATGTCACACCAAATAATGGTCTTCTGTCCGAGAAGTATGTCCATGACATTTGCCCACTCACCTGCAATAGAGGCAGCTGTAGCTTGCACACATCTTACAAACCATGAAATGGATCCCATATCTGAAGGTAGTACTCAGGAGTGGGAAAAGTAGCCTTACCTCACCATTGCATATACATGGCAAACAGTGCAGACATATGTATGAAGTATGGGGCAACATTGATGTAGAAAATAAACAGATGCCCATCCAAAACAGATGACAAAACATGCTGCAAACTGGTTATGGAGGCTTCCCAGAAACATGTAGCAACACTGAGGGACTTGCAGGAATGTCTAGCAAGTACTGCCTGTGCAGTACCTGTGTCGACAATTGCCTGGATTCTGCATAAGTGTGGCCTATGGGTTAGGCTAATCAGACAGAGGAGTTGTCCCACATGATACATCATTCAGGGCTCTCTACAGGTCGCATAAGCATAACATCAAGTCTCCCAAAGGCATGTGTTGCAATGTGTAATGGTGTCATGAAACCAAGGCTCAAACCTACAGACAGTATTCTTAAAGATACATGTTGTGCACAAGCAACACTTCACTCCACCTCAGGGCCACCATCCCCAATTTTTAGCTTGCTGGTGGCAGTGTACACCTTTAGGTTTGCTGTTCATTTGCTGGAACTAGGTCAGTAGACATGGTGTTTGGAATTTGGAATACTGCAAAATAACACTCATGTGTGGTCAATAGTTGTCAAGCATCTGCAATAAGGCTGAGGATGGGGAGGGGTGTTAGTTTGAAACACAACTGTGAACTGAAGCATACATCAAAAGCTTACTAAGCATGGCTGTATCTGAACACAGTCAAGGTTACGAATTGTGCCAGACATAACCCTGAATCTACTGTAATAGTGAAGCCACTGTGTGACCTCCAAGGGCTGTGCACATGAGCTGACCTTGTAATCTGGCAGAGTTGGGGGACGTTTGTAGGGCAGAGTGACCAAATAATGGCAAGTGAAGATGGGCCATGCTAGTATACCCCTTCCAGTAATAGTGACTGCTGTAGTTCACTTAGCAGGTGCTTCAACAAACCATTGTGTTAAGGGTGTACACACTTATGCAAACCACATATTGTATGCATCTCATTCAGCATCTGCAGGACTAACACATTTAATTGATACTGCACTGGATTGTACAGATCATATGTCACATATCAGGTGTGTGTAATGTTAACAAATGTAGTACTGTAGCCCAATTGCATATCATAGAAGAGGCTGATATGTCAACAAGGGTGTGTATGCTCCTCATATCCACATTAAGCTTTCAAGGTTGTCAGTGTAACTGGATGTTATTGCACATACGTGCACTGCTGATGATGACATCTGCAAATCAAAGGACAGGCATTACTTATTGACATCATTCCTCATATCATCCCAGATATGTGTCAGACAAACACACAGGGGCTGTGAGCAACAAAGCAAACATAACTGTCACACATATACACATTCAGCAATGGTGTGTACACATGTAAAGTATGGTACACAGTACATGCCAGTGTGCTGTACAGGTGCACAGCAATACTGTGTACATGGGTGCAGTGTGTTCCAGGGGAAGGAGCATCACCTACTAACACAACCCATACATCACAGATATGTATAATGTCGGTAACAAGGATTGAGTATGGCTGCAGTGCATGCTGTTGAGTGTCATATGTCATGCATGTTGACTGTTGGGTAATGAGATGTCTGTGTAATATCTTTGTGCCACCTCACCTGTAAGTATGTGTGTGTGTGTGTGTGTGTGTGTGTGTGTGTGTGTGTGTGTGTGTGTGTGTGTGTGTGTGTGTGTGTGTGTGTGTGTGTGTGTGTGTAGAAGTAAACCATAATGTACAGGTCTTAATTTACATTTCTTGTTTGCCCCTCACAGGGGGAGAGGTGGGTCAGGGTCCCTCCTGGAGGCAAACTGATGTTAGTGTCCATACAGACTCTGACAATGATTATAGGCATAGTGAGGCACAGGCAGGGTTGTCAGGGGCTGAATCTGTACCATTGGTTGACATCCCACTTTTATCCACCACATCACTGCACACAGTCACAATACCCATACATACCCCATCACCAGTGGCCATAGATGAGGGACAGTTGGCAGGTGGTGGCATGGGAGAAGAAAGCGTGGAGATTATGGCAAGTGTGTCTGTATACTGCAGCCATAGCTGAATGACCAACAAGGTCCCACACAGGCAGATGTACAGGGGTGCTCGTAGGAGGGCTGCTGGCCATCATGAACTGGCAGAAGTGCCACAGCAGGTGTCACCAGATGCATATTTCAGGCCATCATGGAGGCACAGGCACATATGGAATGTTACACCTGAGATAGTCTGAGGCTGCAGAGAGCTACTCTTCCTGCTGTACATGACTACATCCGTGATCTTTCAGGTGCCCACCATTATTTTGCAGAGGTCATGGATAGACAATTGGGTGAGATGGTGGGAATCCACGACTGTGTGGTGTCTGTGGCAGAGCATGTGGTGGGAGTAGGGTGTCGGCCATGTGGACGTAGGTCAGCAGCATCAACAGGTGGAGGTCTATGTGGACATGCAACAACGCATGGCTGCTCCCGTAGTGGCAGTACCAGCACCAGCACTGCAGGGGGGGTGCTGTCCACACCACAATGCAGCAGGCCATATACACATGGTCCTGGCCAGTCCCAACAGGGGTGTTGATCCAGCAGACAATTGCCATCATCATGGGAGAGTACCATATCTGGGCTTCTGCCTGGTAGTGCCCGTGCAACCCCTGGCAGGCACAGCTCCCACGTCCATGGCTGGAAATGGTAAATTGTGCATGCTGCTATGTACGGTCTGCAGCTGTCCAACATACTCCTATATAGGGCAGCCATATGGCAGAAATGTGTGCATATATGCACACGCATATCACCAACACAGCTAGAGCACCTCCATACCTACACACACCATGTCTGCACAGGCCATTTAATAAAGAACCCCCTAACCAACACACATGATTTCAACCAAACGGCTCATCCTAGGCCTCTGGCAAACCCACAACACACCCTGTGCATATAATGATACTTGTGCCACATCCCTATCATCCATACCATTGATGGAGGGACATGCTAATATGGTTCTGATGCACAGGGTGAATGCGCTAAGGTTTAGCAATGTAATGCTGTTTAACGTGTTGTCAGCTGGAATGATTAATGTTTACACATCAGGGTGTGTAGCTGTCCAGCCATGATGCATTATAGCTGTTATTAACATTGACTGATTGTGGTCTCTATAATGTATTCTGTTTGTGTTCTAGGTGTCTATGTGTCAGGAGGATGTTGGTCTGCTGTCCTTTACTACAAGTGGTGTGGCACTGTGGTGACACATTGACTGTGTCATATCCCAGGTACAATTGAACACAAGTAACAGGTCTATATAACAGTTACTGCATGTGCCACATGGCTGATAGGTCTGAGGGGTGTATACAGGTGAGTGCATGGTGGCTGATGTAAGCAGCTCTTCTACAGTGAACAATGGTAAGTGTACTGGGTGGCACACACCAAATGTTTGTGAATAACACACACACAGAGGCTTTTGTGTTGATGCAATGTACAGAGAATACTGTTCACATGGATGTACTTCATTTTGCAGTGAACTCATTTTGGTCTATGTAATTCCACCAAGACCAAATTGCCAAAACATCACATCAGTAAATAATCAGTCTGCTAGTTTAATGTCATTGACAATGGTACTGGCAGGGTATATGTTCTATTCCCCAATGTAGTGCAATCCTGGATTTGGTAAACATAGGTGTGCTGGTGTGGGGGGCACAGCCCCCAACTTTGGAGAGTGTGGGGTGGCGTAGAACCACACATAGTGTGATTAACAACTACTTAACCTCTTAACATAAACTGTACAGTATAACAGCACTCTAAGCATGGGGATAAGCACAACAATAACCCCAATGTGGATGGCTGTGCCCACAACAACCACACCCAACTATATATACCAACTCCAGTATCGCTGTACAGCTGTACAGTGGGGGAGAGGGCATTTACACATCCACTTCTAGTTTTGATGGAATGAATTTCCACAAGATGATTGCTTTGAAATGTTACCTTTTGCCAGTTAGTTCTTGGATAAATGATCTCCTGGCAAATATATTTTCTGCAAACTGAAGTAGATCTCTTCACATACACACACACTTACTTGGCAACACTGAGATTAGAACCCCTGCCTAGGTACTTGTTGCTACTAATGTGTTTGGCCTTAATTGCACACACCCCAGAACTTGTAGGGTGAGGTGTGTCCTGAGCTTCCAGTTAAGTGAAGAACATCACCAGGCCTTGTACAGTATGGTAATGGGGGATGTACTGGGTGTTAATGAACAATACATAGTATGACATACTGTCATATACACATTGATAAACGCATACAGTCATAGATACCTTTGACAGACCTGGGTTTAGCAGTGCTAAGTACCTTGTCAGTGAGTCCATACTGTTACAGAGGTTTTGCACACAGCACATGCATCATCGGGTGGGATAGTGTCATCAGTTACCTTTATGGTTGATGGTGACAGCAGTCCTCATACAGTGGACCTTGGGACATGTACTGGAGGTACCATGGTGTAAAGACAGTATACCCAGCACCCACACCCCACATTGGATATTGTACTCACTGAAACCCATGATAATCCTCTGACATACCCACAATCACAGATTGACCAGGACTGCAATACAATACCCTGTCTATCTAATCAGTGCTACTACAGGGATATGCATTTATTAAACATGCCACAGGGATAGTAGGGTGAGAGTCTGTCATGTGTCGCCTAATGTCAGCAACATCACCATCCGTCATAATGCATGGTAAGGTTTAGTATATTTGGATAATGTGGCTTCAGAATGCTGTCTCCTACAAATATGCACACTCAGACACAACTGCACACACAAACACACACACGCACACACATACGCGCACACACACACACACACACACACACACACACACACACACACACACACACACACACACACACTCACATTTGCCAGGACTCAGAGGGTAACCCACACCTATCTATCTATTTGTAGAATAGTGTTATGCTGGTACTGCAAGGTCCAGTTAGCCCATAGGGTGAAGAGTGTAACAAGGTGCATTTAATGTGAATTACAGCAGCAGCCATTTCTAAGTATAGCAATGGGGGGTGTAGTAGGTGAGAAGGCCCTCAGAGTATTTTCAACTACAAGTTTACAAACACACAGACACTGTTATTCTCAGTAATGCACATTGACGCATTTGTCAGTACTGAGGTCCATAGGAGCAGGTGTTCCTAGGTGTGTACCAGGCTAATGTCCATGGAGAGATGAGATGAGTAGGGCATGTGGGTACACTGGTATCATGCCACCTGACATTTGTCAGCAGACCATCTATCAACCGATGCCACTTGAATGATCCCCAAGTGACAGTTAAGTTCAACATCTAATCATCTGTTTTTTTCTTGAAGAAGGCCAGTGAGGTGCTCCAACTGACATGTATGCAACATATATTGCATAATTATGGCCAATGTATGGGTTAGGGACCTGTACCCAAGCATATTCTGTTGACTGTGGTAGTCTGGTTGAGGTATCCATGGCATGTGATGTATACAGAGTGGGGTTTCCTATCTGTGGCATTCATAACACAGCTAGGCAGACACATCAGTGTCAGTCAATCAGAGATTGCCTATAAGCAGCCAAGATTAATACCTGACATCTTCCCATCTGTACAGAGGACAGACAGAAATTAGCTAAACAACAGGTTATGCATTAGGATAAATGTTTTGACAGATAGATGTCTGAAACTGATAGGAATGCCATTACTACATGACAGCAGTTCTCAATGGCATTTCCTAAAAACATAGTTGTCTACAGTTAATATCAACATATCAATCAATATCCAATAGGAGATACTTAAAAACACACAGCTCAAACACCAAGAACACGATAGTCAGTACTCAAAGTCCAGCTTTGCATGCAGGGGTGTATGCTTCCAGTACTACAATCTGCAATCTACTCTTACTTGGAAAAGCACTGTTAAAAGTAGTAATGTAATGATACAATACATGCAAGTGTGTCTGCATATAACGTGGGATACTACCCAAGTATGAAACACATACAAAGAGAAAGGATTGTGGTACTAGCCATGTATAATCAGGTGTCCATACAGTATACTCACACCCCTTGCTACTGTAATGACAGCACATAGAAGCATGTAATGTACATGGAATTAAATACATTTATTAAAGATGTCACTACTCTGCTATTTTATCAGACTGGAATGTGTTCACTGGTTACCGGGGCTGAGCTATGCTTAAGAGGTGTAAGCATTGGTTAAATGTAAATGCTAAGCAGATTCGTGCACTGGTAAGCAAAGCCTACATGGTGTAAGTGCCTTTTTGTTTAACCGTATGTTAGCACTGCTTACCGTCATGCAAACCTGCACAAACCCACTTAAAGCTGCTCAAAATTATCTTAACCACTCTGTATTGATCAGTTCTTGATCTTCCTAGCAGCAAAATAAAAAGCCCTTACATGTCTTGAACCCAGAACCTTCTAAACTATAGTCACAACACTTAACCACGAAGCCATCTGAGCCGTAAAAATGTCTGTTGCTTTTTCAAATATATATAATTCAGTACACATACTGAATAGTAGTGAACAACTGCTTTGACTACTACAATTGTTTAGTACATGTTAGTGAAAATAGTGTTGAATCAGTCATGTTTTTATATCTAAATATACACATATCAGATAAATATGGTGGGATACATCGGAGAAGGTATATACAACACCCATGTTTACACATAACAAGGATATGGATATATATATATATATATATATATATATATATATATATATATATATATATATATATATATAGTGAAGTACCACATAAATCACAGTAATGATCCTGTGGAATACAGCAGAAATATGAGCAATAAACTTGGACAGTCTGAAACAATCTGGTCAGTTGAGAGGTATGCATAGAACTCCTTAGTGCAAGACATGTGGACCAAGCCTGACAAAGGGGATGCTTGCAGCCATGAAAATGGGGATATATCCAAAATACTGGAGTAGATAAGCTCACACAAGTGATGCATTCACACCCTCCTGTCTGTCCTAACACATATTAACTGGAGAAGCAGAGGTCTCAAGCCCACATTCTTCCCACTAGTTAGTGACATACATCTTCACAGCATCCCACTGCTTTGTCAGAAATACACAACACATATGATGGTCAGGCAACATTACATCTGACAAATATCTGGACATAACATCACACTAGGTAGATACACTGAGCTGCTAAGCATGTCACCAAGCACTGTCTAAACTACAGGCAGACTGCCACAACACTAACCCTATTTTCCTATGGGGGAATGCACATGTGATTCTAAATATAGCAGGCTTTATAAGCATGTAACAGCATGGAGTAACAGACACCAGTATGAAAGTGTATACCCACAGCCAATCTCAACACAGTCACAGTCACATTATGGTAAGCGTAATTAGTAGTACAGTATATGGACTGTGTGGACAAAACCATCATCATATTTGCCACTCACACCCTAACCCTACATATACTGGCTCAATTCACAGTGTAGTCTGATGCCTGACTGTGGTATGGGACATGTCTCAGTCTGTCCCTACAAACATATAAGCTGATAGGGTACCAGAAACTGGAGCAGCATGCAGCGTCAAATAGAACAGGACCAAGAACACTGACATCTACCCCAGTCTGTACACAGGTCAAATAACATATTCACAATACACTGCTACACAATACGGACACTCTGTCAACTATCACCATAAGTACATAGATCTCACTACTGTACAGACTACAACAGAATGTCCAGGTTTTGTCCTCAAATATAAGGCCTCCTATACATAACATGTCTGCAGTCTGATATATCACAAACTTAATATCATGAATGATGTCAGTAAATAATGATATACTGTAAATATGCACCTCTTACTGCATGACATATGGACAAAGGGTAACAGAATTGGGGGACAGAGGCACAAACACAGGGCTGATATTGACATATTGCTGTAATAAACTGAGAAAATTGATGGTGTAACAGGGTTTGTTGGGACATATTTCTTCTGAGGGATATGAAGTCAGTAACACACATGGATGTCACAATTTAATGACTACAATCATCAGAGTATGCTACTGCATTTATAAGGACAGAAAATGTGTGAGTAACACACCACATCTGAAATTCCAAATGCTGGTCAGTCTGCAGGTAGCCCTACAGGTGAGAGCTTTTTCAACCACATAACACTGTCATGCCAGATTTTAAATTATGCAGAACCACCATATCCACACAAACCCTGTTAAACCAACATTACTTCAACTGTAAAACAGCAATATTTACATCCTGTCTCCATGTCTGGAACATCCCTCTCCAGTTTGTTGGCCTGTCTACACAGTGTTTGTTGTAAGAGGTATTTCCAACTACCCTCTGTGGTGCTGTTTGTCAGACACCCACATGAAGTCTTGCTCAGAGTGAGGGAAAAGGGCCAACACCCACATGAAGTGCTTAGATATAGGAGTGTGTTTCCATGCAAATGGCTATAGGAATGATACCACAGCTGTTCCACATGCAATTAGCAAGTGGGGGACTACAATTCGTGCACAGCCCATCAACTGATCATGAGCATTAACTAAAAAATTCAAGCTGCTGCCTATGCAAAACAGATGTATTTTTACATATCTACCAGAGAGGGAGAGAGAGAGAGAGAGAGAGACAGACAGAGACAGAGACAGAGACAGAGAGAAAGTAAGAAAGGAAGAGAGAAAGAGCCAAGTGTATTTGTATATGATCTGTGGGTGGAGAGTGGTCTCTGGGTATTATAATGGTTGCCTATATTGTTCACTAATCAATACTGTCATGTAGTCATTGCAAATGGCAGTAGACATTTATGGCTGTGGATTGTCTATAACAACCTCTACAGTGTTTGACAACTGTTGGCCTTGTAATGTGGACATTGGGACATATAGGTCCTCAATATAATAATGTAGCAAAAACTGCCCTGCAATGGATCCTGTTATTACACAATTACCCCAACACCCACACAGGATACTGATGGCACACACACAAAAGCACATACACATACCAGTACTGAGCTTCAAACCCCTATCTGGCTATGTATTGCTATTACAGTGTTATGCATTTATATCACGCGCCATGGAGCTTACATGTTGGAGAGCTGTCCAAAGGTATCTTTGAAGGTGAGTGACATTAGCAGCAGTGCTAAAGGAGGGGTAAGGGTAGTGTAGTAAGTGTGAATGTCCACAAAATCAGGTGTCAACAAAGACACACACACACACACACACACACACACACACACACACACACACACACACACACACACACACACACTCTCACACAAACATACACATTATCACAGTTGCCAGGACGAGGATTTCTACTCCTACCTCACTAGTTTGCTACACTACAGTATTATGCAGTTATCGCGAGTGCCATGGAGCTTATAGGGCTGAGACTTGGCCAAAGGGTTATTTAAAGGTGACTGACATCAGCAGGTGTGCTAAAGTAGGGCAGTGGGAGATGTAGTGAGTGTGAATGGCCTCAAAATCATTCATCTCTGCACACACACATACACACACACACACAAACACACACACACACACACACACACACACACACACACACACACACACACACACTTGACAGTACTGAGATCCACAGGTTCATTGCTTCACAGGTGTGTAGTAGGTGAATGGACCTGAAGGCTCTACAAAGCTAGGCCAAGAGAATACCTTGGCATCAGCCACATAAAAATAGTCCCCAGTGTGGCTCAGAGGTGTAGTCACTGGAGTGGTCCCCAGGGATGGGTATTGTATTCACCATCCACTCATCTGAGTTTCTATTGTAGGTGGCCAATGATGTGCACTGCTTTCCATGTATTTGATCTATATTCCATAACATGGACAGTGTCTGGGTTGTGCACATGTCGCACATGCATGTTCTTTGATGTTTGGAAGTACACTTATGGTCTCTGGGGCACATTGTGTGGACAGATTGTTATCTTCTGATGTAGCATTCCTGACCTCATTTGGTGAGACTTGGCTATGTAGCTGAGGTCATGATTGCACCTACATTGACATTATGATACGGGTATTCAGTGGAGTTAGTGGCGTTTTCCATACAGGGCATGTGTATAAGGCATGGTATTCACTTTGTGGGGTACGTTTGCAGACTCTACAGTTGTTGCAGGTGTTCAGTGGGGTACATGGCAAAAGAGCCACTGTACATATTTGTTTGGCTACTGAGGGGATGGAACAGGGTGTCATGTTCTTTTACTTGCTGGATAACACACACTCAGTCAGGAGATATAACAAATCAAAGTACTTTCTGATGTCAGTGGCACTGTTGTGGTCAACAGGCATGTAGTCCACTGCTATCACACTGTGGTTACTATCTGTGAGGCAATATGCAGAGGAACTACAAATACAGTGGTTGTTGCCTAGTCAAGTGTGTTTGTGTATGATACGTGGGTGGAGAGTGTTCTCTGTGTAATAGAAGGGTTGGCTATATTGTTCATTAATCCATAGTGTCACATTTAGGGCTGTGGATTGTCTACACCAACCTCTATGGTGTTTGACATCTGTTGGCCTTGTAATGTGGACATTGTGACATATACAGTAGTCTCTTCTTTGATAATCGCATTGCCACAGAAGTCAGGAAATCCTTCTATGTGGCACACCTCATCACAAAAGGTTTATCATCCAGGAAAAAAGAGGTTATTGTTCCCCTCTACTCATCACTCATTAGACCCATTATAGAGTACAATGCCCATTTTGGTATGTACCTCACAAGACATCTACAACAACTGGAAAGGCCACAGAAATACCTCACAAAGAGGATTACTGGCCTCAAAGCGATGCCCTATGCAGACCGCCTCAAAAAACTGCAGCTTTACTCCATTGCATATCACCTACTCAGAGGCGATCTCTGCCTAACACACAAAGCTATGTCAAACCCAGAGCTTTTAGATATGCTCCACTTAAAGAAATCCCAATCCCTACAAGCTACACACTCTAGGGACCTAAACCTCATCACCACAATAAACAGAACATGCTGGAGGGATAGATTCCTGTCCCAGAGACTTCCCATACTCTGGAACAAACTACCTATCTATATCAAACAAAGCTCCGCATTAGCACTGTTCAAGAAAAATCTTGATGATGGGATGGGAGATAGGAAATTCACCCCGAGGATCACTTCTGTGGCTCTGCTCGACAGTGGCACAGGAAAATCATTTTCTTGGGTGGCGAAAGCCAGGGTACCTTTGGCTAGGCTTATATAGGCCCTAGGGCCAATAGCCTAGTACCTACCTATGAACCTCTGAACCTATACTAGGTCCTCAACGTAATCATTTAGCAAAACCCACCCCACAATGGATCCTGTTATTACACAATCACAGCAACCTTCACACAGGGTACGGATGACAGACAAACACACACTTGTCAGTGCTGAGATTCAAACCCCTACCTAGCTATGCACTCCTACTACAGTGTACCACATTTATCACACGCACCACGCAGCTTACAGGATGGATATTGTTCCAAGGTACTTCTAATGTGAAGAACATCACCAGCTCTTGTAAATACTGGCATTGAGTGATGTAATGGGTGAGAGATCCAAAAATAATTTTACCCTACACACACATTTACATTTGCCAGGGGTGCGGTTCAAACCTCTATCTAACAATCTTTTCGGACCATTATGTTATGGATTTACCACATGCACCACTGACCTTACATGGTTTAGGGTTGGCAACAGGTACTTCTAAGGTGGATGATATCTGCAGGACTGCTAAAGTCAGGTACGGAGATGTGTACTGGGTGTAAATGGGGCCAAAATCTTTGAGGTATGAGCATACATATGTACACAAACAGACACTTGCCACAGATGAGATTCAAACCCATCCCTATGTAGTTATTGTGACTATATTGTTCCACATTCATGGCATGTGCCATGGAGCTCACATGTTGGAGACCTGTGCCAAGTTATCTTTGAAGCTAAGTGACATCAGCAGCAGTGGTAAAGGAGGGGCAAGGGAAGTGTTGTAAGTGTGGAATGACCACAAAAGCAGGTCTCTACAAGGATACACACACTATCTCACACAAACACACACAGTTTTATAGTTGCCATATCTGGAATTAGAACTCCTACCTAAGTAGTATGCTACACTACAGTATTATGCAGTTATCACAAGCACCACAGAGCTTATATGTTGGAGAGCTGTCCAAAGGTATCTTTGAAGGTGAGTAACACCAGCAGCAGTGCTAAAGGAGGGGTAAGGAGAGAGTAGTAAGTGTGAATGTCCATAAAATCAGGTATCATCAAAAGCACACACACTCTCTCACACATGTGCACACAGTTTCACAGCTGCCTGGTTTGGGATTAGAACTCCTATTTACTAGTATGCAACAGTATAGTATTACACAGTTATTGCAAGCACCACACAGCTTATATATTGGAAAGTTGTCCAAAGGTATCTTTGAAGGTAACATCAGCAGCAGTGCTAAAGGAGGGGTACAGGGAGAGTAGTAAGTGTGAATGTCCATAAAATCAAGTATCATTAAAGACGCACAGCCACTCTTACACAAAGACACACAGTTTCACAGTTGCCATGTCGGGGATTAGAACTCCTACCTAACTGGTATGCTACACTATAGTATTACACAGTTATCACAAGCACCACAGAGCTTATATATTGGAGAGCTGTCCAAAGGTATCTTTGAAGGTGAGTAGCATCAGCAGCAGTGCTAAAAGAGGGGCAAGGGAAGAGTAGTAAGTGTGAATGTCCATAAAATCAGGTATCATCAAAGACACACAGACTCGCCCACAGTTTCTATGTCTAAGATTAGAACTCCTACCCATCTAGAATGCTACACTATAGCATTGCACTGTTATCACAAGCACCACAAAGCTTACATGTTGGAGAGTTGTCCAAAAGTATCTTTGAAGGTGAGTAACATCAGTAACAGTGCTAAAGGAGGGGTAAGGGGAAAGTAGTAAGTGTGACTGTCCATAAAATCAGGTATCATCAAAGACACACACACACACACACACACACACACACACACACACACACACGCACACACACACACACACTCTCTCTCTCTCACACAAACACACACAGTTTCTATGTCTGGGATTAGAACTCCTGCCTAACTAGTCTGCTACACTACAGTATTACACAATTATCATAAGGCCACATAGTTTATAGGGCTAGGATTTGGCCAAAGGGTTATTTCAAGGTGCCTGACCTCAGCAGGCATGCTAATGTAAGGCAATGGGAGGTGTAGTGAGTGTGAATGGCCTCAAAGTCATTCATCTCCACACACACAGAGTTTAACAGTTGCCATGTCTGGGATTAGAATTCTTACCTAACTAGTTTGTTACACTACAGTATTACACACGTATCGTGAGTGCCACATAGTGTATAAGTTTAAGATTTGGCCAGAGGGTTATTTCAATGTGACTGACATCAGCAGGAGTGCTAACATGGGCAATGGGAAGTGCAGTGTGTGTGTGAATGGGCCATAAATCATTCCTCTGGAAACACACACACGCACTCAGTCACACACAACTTTACATTTGACAGGACTGAGTATACAAATGCTAGATGAATACTGATCTGTACTATCATGTTGCACAGTTATCACAAGCATCACAGGCACTATAGGGCTGATGGCTACCAAAAGAAATGTCTACAGTGATTGACATCAGCATATCATGTGATAGCCAATTGGATGTGTGGTGGGTGGGACAGGCCTCATAATGGAATTCTCTCTGTCACTGTCTGTCTCTCTCTCTTTCTCTCCCCCATATCTGTGTGTGTGTATGTTTGACATTTTATAGTGTGTTGCCCTTGGATATGTGTGAGTATTCCTATCCAATGTGTGTGTGAAGCATGAATGGTGTACAATTTGGGGTGTGTGCACAGACATCTGCGAATGACAGATATGTATAGTCCACTTTGTTGTCAGACATGGGCTTCATTTCTCTAAGTGTAGGGGCATGCCCAATATGGCCTTCTGTATTGAGTGTGTGAATCCATTACACCTAGGGTTGTACTCCAGTCCAGGGTTTGGTGTTCTACACCTACAGCTATCAACCTGTTTCTGCAAGATATCTGTAGATAGGTTGACAATATGGAGTCACAATGGGCAACAGGTAGTGATATACTGTAACGATTGCTGTCTGTTCTGCTTGTGTTACATGGTTTGTGTTAGCAGAGATATTCAGACATATGTACTGATTTACACTGTGATGTATTATGTCATCAGTTACTGACAGATATAATTATTTGCTCACAATTATTTCCTGGGAAATACAAGATGAATGAAGCTGTGTCCAATATTGTGGTCTGCAGTCTACACATTCTTGCGCACTCATGCCATTCTGGAGGGGTAGCTGCGGACACTTGCTGATGGGTCTGTGTAAATGGTCCAGCTCATTGGTACTATGGTGGCTGAGGATCCCCTTCTTGGACATATATCGACTTAACAGAATGGCCATATCCTGATGTAGCCATACCTCTTAGCTGTACTGAGTCAACTAAGTTACCCAGAGGCAGGGCTCATATATCTGGTCAATTCCCCTTCATATTGTTGTTTATGATCAGGTTTGTAGCCACCCATTAATGGGTTTTCAGGCAGGGGTAGTATGGGCACACTGAAAGTTCCAAATCCAAATATTTATTGAAATAAACTAGTGCAACATAAGCACTATAGTAACAGCTCGATCCTCATACTAGTTTCGGAAAAAACCTTCTTCAGTGAGGAAGAAAGACAGAAAAGCAGCTCACTGATAGGCAAGGATGCTTATAAATGATACAGGACCAATAAGAAACCAAGGCACATAATTTATGTGCATACATAATAAGTAACAAAAAAGATGATGCATCTTGATGAACAAAATGTTTCATTTAAATGCCAATGAAGATATAAATTCCATGCAGTACAAAAAATAGACATTGTCAATCAGCTTCCATATATGCAGAAAAGTGTCAAAACAGTATATCATACTTGTGAAAAGTATATATGATACATAGCCCAAAAAACATTTGTGTGACAAATGTATAGGTAGTCAGTGGTATATGTAATAACATATTGTCAATGATATATCATGCTTAATGCACCCATATAATGCATAGCACCAAAACAAAGAAGCCAGTGTATATCCTGTCTTGATACACAGCAGGATAGAGGGTCTTATACTGGCCCTGTCCCCCGCTCCTGTGCTGTTGTTCAGAGCCTTGACAGTTCCTGATCTTTTATAGCTAATTCTTGGACAACATACCCCAAGTCATTCTTGACATGGAATTGGACAAATTATTGGATGGTTGGTGTGCTGATAGAGAGGACAATGGCATATTCGGTCTTGGCCAGATCTCAAGCAACAACCAGAGTGAAATTAATTCGGACAGGGGTGATAGTTGTGAAACTGCATTCCGTAATTTGGAGAAAGGTCTAAAAAGTCTTAGAGCCAACATTTGGCATCTGAGACTGTTTAAAGCATATTTACATAAGAACCTGGCACCAAGAGGATTGAGAATTAAACTCCATCCTTTAGTCGGCAGATCTGAACAGAGGCTGACGGATGAATGGGATGAGGCACTTAGAAATGGCTCTATGGTTTTTGTAAAAATCTTAGCTTCTTACTATGAGAGGATGATTGATGTTTGTGTCTCGGAAACTAAAGAATTAAGTACCGAATGCAAAAAATTTAAATCCAATCACAACTATCACCAACTTCTGGATAGGCTGTCCAAAGAATTGACTAATTATGATAAATTGATTAGGGACCGAAAGGTCAAAAAATTTAATAGAGATGTGACTGATTATGCAAAGGGGCAACCCTTTCAAACACAGAGAACTGTCAGGTTTCAGGACACACGGCCGGGAATGACTGGGGGCAGGTCCAGAAAGAGACCGAGATCCATATTGAAACACAGAGACCAAACATTTACGAGCACATCAGGGGAGGAGTCATCATATACAGATAGTGAGGGAGGACTGTCCACCAACTCCCCATTAAGAAAGAAGACCACTAATCAGCATCTCCCTTTAGACAGGGTAGGAAATCCAGAGGGGGGAGGAAACACACCCATAGAACTAAGAACAGAATCCATGCCAGGTTTGATACAAGCCCTATTGAGGTTATGAACACACCTTTTGAAAATGTTTTAAACTTGTCAGATGTTGTACTTACTGATGCACAACACAATATCTTGAATAAAGGTTTGGGTTTTGTTCCAAGCTTCTTTTCTGATCATTATCTCACTTCTTTGGATGTCATGGAATATTGTAGAAAACTTAACCTTAAGATATTTTTTTCTGAACAGGAGACTACTACATCTCAAAGATCCTCCGAGTTCACTTTCAAAAAATCCACATTTCAGCCACCTATGAATAAGAATGTTGGTATTTTCCAACAAGCAGTGCTCAAAGATTTACATTTTCCTCACTTAGAATGTAACATTGCCCCAGACAATATGACATTAGAAGAGAAACAGGCACTTATTGAGCTCAGAAATAACCGTACTATTGCCATTTTACAAGCTGATAAGGGAGATGCTGTGGTTATTCAGAATATGCATGACTATATTCAGGAAGGTCTCCGACAACTTTCGGATACTAAATGTTATCAGTATATGGGTGTTGACCCAACCAAAAATTTAAGGAAGAGATTGATATCTTCCTTACTTTGGCTATGGATGAGGGCATTATTAGTCCTAAGACTCTTCAACATCTCCAGGTTAAGGACCCTTCTAAGCAAATTTTATATTTGCTTCCTAAAATTCACAAATCCATCACTCATCCCGGGTAGACCAATCGTCTCTGGTCATGGCTCACTGACTGAACCACTGTCTGAGTTTTTAACTCAGTATTTAAAACCCTTACTGATATATGTCAGAGCTAGAATTCAGGACACAACACAGTTTTTGAATATTATTCAGGATACCCAGCTGGACCCAAATTGGATCATGTGCACCTTGGATGTAAAATCTCTCTACACTAGCATACCCCATTGGGGAGGTTTACAGGCTTTGGAATTTTGGCTGACCAAATCTGAAATATATCCACCAGGGTTCAACACATTGCTTATATGCATGTGTGAACATGTCCTCAATAAAAATGTTTTTTATTTCCAAGGCGAATGTTATTGGCAATTGAGAGGCACAGCCATGGGTGCATCCTTTGCACCCATATATGCCGATCTCTTCATGGCATATCTAGAAGAATACGTGATTTACAATCCGTTACATAACATTTACCTTGTGGAGATGGACATTTGGAGGAGATACTTGGATGACTGCTGGATGGTGTGGCGTGCGGATACTGAATACCTTTCCGAATTTGTGGAATACTTAAATAACAACATATGGGGCATTGAATTTTCCATCACATCTGATAAGGATCAGATTGATTTTTTTGGATGTTACGATTTATCGCAACAGTGACCATACTTTGAATACCAAAACACATCGTAAGTATCCACAATTCAACTCATTACTTCATGCTTCCAGCATGCACCCACGTCACACCATCCGCAACATCCCTAAGTCCCAATTCCTAAAAATGAAACGTATCAACTCCTCCCAAACTGATTATGATACAGCCAAACATGATTTGAGACACAGATTTTTGGACAGAGGTTATTCCAACTTTGATATTGAATCTGCAAGGATATGGACTGATAGACAGCACAGAGATTCATTATTACAATATAAAAATAGAGATGATTACATCAAGGATGACACTATTAGATTTATCACCACTTATGGCAGGAACCATCAGATAGTCAGGGAGATCCTGAACCAAAACTGGAATATCCTGCTAGCCAATGACCATTTACGACAGATTTTGGGCAACAAGTGTTCCATCACTTATAGGAGAGGCAAAACCTTGGGCACATTGTTTTCACATTTCAAACACAAGGAGAGTGGTGGTGCCCAGTATAAACAACTTACCATCTCTGGGGATGAATTGTTAGGCACTTTTCCTTGTGGCCATTGCACTTCATGTTGCCAGGTGAACAAGCTGAAACAATTTACCAGTGCCAATACAAGTAAAGTATATGATGTACGTACATTTGGCAATTGTTCATCTAGTTGGGTGATCTATCTAGCTACATGTCAATGCAATGCTTTCTATGTGGGCAAAACTTCTCGCCCGCTTAGAACTAGGATAAGTGAACATAGGAGTGATATACGAAACAAAAAAACTACCAATGCTTTATACCAACATTCCATTAAACATACAACAGCCAATTTCATGTTCATGATTATTGATAAGGTTATGGGAAACAGACATAACCAATTGGGGTGGCAAAGTATACTCAGCCACAAAGAAAAATATTGGATTATCCATTTAGGAGCACTATTTCCACCTGGTCTCAATGAACATTTGGGCTAAAAGAACATAGACTTTTTGCCTATGCTGTCAATGCACAGATTTGTTCTACTGGTTATCTATTATTGGGCATTATATTGTTATCACATGTATATACCCGTTTGATGGTTCTCTTTATTATTATAAGACTACCACTTGACATAGATACCTATTCACCTTTTGTAGTGATATACCACATTTGACTAATAATTGTGATGATCACATATACCACCATAGTTTGTATTTAATATGAGGTGTTTAAATTATTCCCAGCATAGGAACCAACTTTATTTTTGGACACCAGACTGTTCATGTATATAGCACTGGATAATTTCATAATTGAACCCTGGCCCTACAACCAGTAGCATAGTATGCATTTTTGTTGTGCTTTACAGTTGGCCAATCATCATGAATACCAAGATATATATATATTGGCACAACATATCATATCTGAAATGGGAGTTACATGACCCTTTTTGTTCACTAGGCTAGAGACTTTATCATGGTCAATATGTGATCTAACTGTATTTTTAACATTATATTGTCCATATATAGCTACCAACATAGGGTATGGGTCAATTTAAGTATTTAGGCTTCTAAATTATTTAATGCACAGGACACCCATAGAAGTTCTTACCCGTATATTCATTTAGGACATCACACATTTCAGGATCATTATAGCATGCTAAAAAAAATGTTTTCGACTGTCATCAATTATAGCTTTATTCAGGTCTTTTTTCTTGTCATCATGCCCACTTTTTGACCTTAATGGAATATACATAATATACTTTTTTATAAGTATTATTATAACCAAAAGGTTTTCACATTAATACTAAAAAACTTTGTTTTTTCACACAGCATAAGAGACATATTACATGTTAGGTATTTTTCTCTTAACTTGCTCAAGACAGGATATACACTGGCTTCTTTGTTTTGGTGCTATACATTATATGGGTGCATTAAGCATGATATATCATTGACAATATGTTATTACATATACCACTGACTACCTATACATTTGTCACACAAATGTTTTTTGGGCTATGTATCATATATACTTTTCACAAGTATGATATACTGTTTTGACACTTTTCTGCATATATGGAAGCTGATTGACAATGTCTATTTTTTGTACTGCATGGAATTTATATCTTCATTGGCATTTAAATGAAACATTTTGTTCATCAAGATGCATCATCTTTTTTGTTACTTATTATGTATGCACATAAATTATGTGCCTTGGTTTCTTATTGGTCCTGTATCATTTATAAGCATCCTTGCCTATCAGTGAGCTGCTTTTCTGTCTTTCTTCCTCACTGAAGAAGGTTTTTTCCGAAACTAGTATGAGGATCGAGCTGTTACTATAGTGCTTATGTTGCACTAGTTTATTTCAATAAATATTTGGATTTGGAACTTTCAGTGCTGGCTTTGGCGTATTTTTCAAGTTTGGTTGGCCGTGCACAGCCGTACTTGCGAGGTGGAGTGTTTTGTAGTATGGGCACACCTCAGAGTTTCAGACTTCACACACTCCATGATGTCCATGCTTCTACACCCCCCACTCTGTTATTCTATCCTCTTCCTAATATTATGCGAGTGATATCTGAGAAGTATCCCTATAGTTAGCCCTTCATCCCAGTGGTATTTATGGATTGATCCACAGTTCATGCAGTAGGGCATGGTGGGCATGCTACTGGGATTTGTCAACATGGCCTTGCATTTGTGTTCTGTTGACTGTGTTAAGTTTTTAGTTGGGACCCCATGAGATACTATACATTGACACTACAGGTGAGGCACAGGCCTTTGACAGGAGGACTGTAGGCCATTTGGTAGTGATGCAGGCCATCTGTAGCAGGTCAGTGCATTCTTTCACTCCTACATTCCCAATCTGCAAGCCAGTGGACTCCTCTGCTGTGACAGGGTAAGTGTGCATGGTGTTAATGGCAATAGTTCCTGTCCATATTAATCCATTGGTCTGGATTTAGGCAGGGTGCTGCTTACAGCTAGGGATACACCACCACGGGGCATCTCTTCAGCATGCTGCATTCTGTGGGTATTCCCATACAGAAGTGGGGTCATACTGTACTCATTCAAAACAGCAAGAATATGACCTGTGATAAACCTGTGGCTGATGATGGTCTGAGCTGAGTGCATGTGTGATATGGAAGCTACTTGCAGCTGACTCTACATAGGATTGTGGGGGGGGGGCACATCTGATGACTTTAAACATTTGCTATGACTGTACTGGTATGTCAGGTACTCTGTTGGCTTCCATTTTATTTTGTATTCTGACCTATCATGCAGACTGGAGGCATATCAATAGAGTACAAATCTTAGGTTTTATTGTCCTACATTTCACTTTAAGACTTCTTATACTTCAGTTTTAACATACAACTGCCAGACCTGTTGTAGTCTGTCTGTGTAGGTCTGGAGGGGGGCTGTTCACCATTGCCATAAATTGGAGGCCTTAGCCCAGCCTTTCTTTATGGTCATCTACACCTGTCCTGCTGGCTGAGGCTGGTGGTGGGTATGTGAGCCTCACTGACATGCATGTGTGTGTGCTATGGACACACATTTGGGCCACCACATGTACTGCAGTGGGATTTATCACCTTGTCTAGTACTGTCTAGTATGTTGACACCAGTATTTGTTATGGATTTCATGCTGCCCATATAGGTGTCCACTATCTGCTGTCATCCCATTCAGCCACCCGATTCCCTTGCATGCTCGCGTCCATACCATAGATACAACTATCAGAACATACTACTCCATTCAGTAATTGATAGGAAGAGTGACTTACCTTGTGGCTGTGCCAGTATTGAGGATGGTGCTGGAGGGCTGACTATGTTGGATGTACATAGTACACTCCCTATACATGGTACAGCACAGGTAGCGTCATGTTTGGCAACCCCTTTACTGTATGTGTGAGTCAGAGAGAGGTGTCATTCCCTGTTCCCTACCATGTCAGTGTATGTGCTATGCATTGCCTCTTTGCCAAAGCCTGGGCATACTGGGCATGCCTCCTTCTGCTTACATGGGCAGGCTCAGGTGGTTCCTCCTCCGAGTCACTCTGTGTCTGTGGTGACCTAAGCAATGGTGGGGGGGCTGTGTGGCCTTACCCCATGCTGTTCCTGCTGCAGCTGTTTCCGCAGGATCATATTGTGTAGCATGGCACATACTATGAACATTTGTGTACATGTAGCTGAAGAGTAAGACAAGGCTCCAGCGGATATATCCAGGCAGCTGAACCATGACTTGAGCATCCCAAACACATGCTCTATTATGATCCCGGTTTGTGTGTGTGCCTCATTATGGAGTTCTTCTTTAGGTGTGTGTGCATTTCTGAGGGGTGTCATTAGCCATGGCTCCAGTGCATAGCCAGCATCCCCCACTAGGTGGCCATATGGGATGTCCCCACTGGCAAATGACTGGTACAACTGTGTCATATGCCAGATGTGGGAGTTGTAATATCTTCCAGAGCTGCCAGCACACATATTTAAGATAATGCCCTGGGCATCGCACACTACCTGGCAGTTGTTGGAGGGGAAGCATTTTCAGTTTAAGTAGACCCTACCTCGCTTGCTGGATGGTGCTTTGATTTGTATGTGCATGCAGTCTATAGCACCCACTACCTCAGGGCATTCTGCTATTTGGTGGAAGAGATGCATATTGCTGGTCAACGCCTCATAGGTGTTGAGGAAATATATGTGCTCACTGGCATGTGCTGACATGGCATCCAGGAACTGGTGGAGTACCCTGGATGCTGCTGCCTGTGAGATCCCCATGATATCCCCAGTTGCCCTTTGGAAGGTACCTGTGGCTAGTATTCTTAAACCTACACATATCTTGGTATCCACTGGAATGGGTTCCCCTCTGTTGGTTCTGTGTGTGAGGCGTGGCCAGCACAGCTCAACAATTTGCTGTAGAATGTCCCTGTCCACCCTATAGTACTCCACTATCTCCAGCTTATGCAGCCCCTGATAGGTTATCCTGGGTCTGTACACTCTTCTCCTTCTCCTCATTGTGGTTGGTCATCAGCATTCACATCCTCACCACCCTCAGCCTCTTGCACATATTGATATATGAGAGAGAAAGCAGCCCCTAACATTTTCTTAGCTTTGTCAGGTAAGATTTTCCCATCTGTGTACACCGGTGGTGTAGAGTTTGTGGGAAAAAACAGACTGAAAGGTGTTTGCATAGTTTATAGTAGTGTGCTGGGCTGATGCTTGTGTAATTGGCTGATTCTGATACATTTCACCTGCCAGCTATGCTAGTTCTCCTTGATTGCCTTCCTACTGCTGTTTTCCCTTCCCATTGCCTTCCCGTTTAAGCCCCAAGACGTGCCACGCATACCCAGTGCTCAGATGTGAACAGTGCTGCTATTTCCTTTTTTTTTTTTTTTTTAAAACCCGGTGCGCACACCCATTTAAGCAGGGAAAACAGTACTCAGCAATGTGAGACACACACCCTTCCTTAGCTTTGCTTAGCTAAGGGCAAACACGGGCCACAGAGCTCCAGTAAGCTTACAGCATGCATGACACACCTCCTTATGAGGTCATCCACCTCTTATACTTATACAATGGTGTTGCTGCACCTACATGGTTTGGTGCAATCTAACAATGAGACGAAATCTGTGATTCAGTATCAATCCCCTTATTTACATAAACCAGAATGCTAATTCATAGTTACCACACTCACACTGAGCCTGCCCCCTTAGCAACCACTATTCCCTGGTATTGTTGTCTTATGCATGCCATTGTCTATTATGGCAAAATGCTGATTTGGGTATAAAAACTTATTTCCCCCTTTTTTCTTATTTTTGTGGCAATCCCTTTTGCGCACCACTGCCCTACGCTTAAACGGCCAAGATCGGCCAAAATAAAAATAAACTTTTTTTTTATAAAATTGCAACTATTTTTCATGCTAATGGCCATATATTTGGCCATTGGCATGCTTACTACATTGCATACATGCTTTCTTTCGAGCTGTCCTGCCTCAGTTTTGTAATTTGCAGAAATGTATTCGGTTAGTAACTGAATACACTTCTGTAGGTTACACTATTCCTGCACAGATGCCTGCCTGCTTCCTGGATCACTAATTCACCTCATTTGCATGTTTTTCACCAATAAGTGAGGTAATTAGCATATAGCAGTGGTGTCCATGCAGGAATAGTGTAGGAGTGCTCATGCATGTCCTGGGAGCTCGATCCTGGATCACTTGTTGGCCACATTGCATGCACCAGCTCTTGCACTATTCTTGTACTCCATGCAGAGCTTGCTAAATCTGGGGGACTATATTTCACCACTGGATTTAGTGCTTAAAAAAAAAGGAAAAAGGAAAACAGGTGAGATTGGGCTTAATCATCATTTATCATATCCTGAAGGGGATTCAGTATATTATTTTATTGATAGATCAGATGTTTAAGTGTGGTACTGTCCCATGGATGAGTCAGTGCATCTTATTAGTAATTTTATTGACCTCTGGCTGTTCAAACTGGATACCGAAGCAGATTTCAGCTCTTCCATAGAGAAATAAGGATTGTCCATTATTTGGTATGTGTGTAGGTGGAAAGTTTTACTTCTGCAAGGCCACGCCAATGGGGTGTGCAGTTTTCTGTGCTACATTAAAGAAATTTAGTGTGGGACTGCAGTGGATCTGGAAGAAGAGAGTCTCTACTCAGAAGGAAGCCCATTATCAGGACAATATTTTGTTGGCTGAGAAGAATAAGGATGGAGCTGAAGCTGTAATGGTTGCATTTACTATGTGTAAGGATATGGGAGTGTCTTTAGCTCAGGATAAGCTTGAAAGTCTGAGTCAGGTGTTGAATTTCTTGTGTTGATGGTTGATGTTTAGAGGCATTTATTTTGTTTGCCCAGTTACAAATTAAAGAAGTTGAATGTTATAATTGAGTTGGTCAAGGAAAAACTGAAGGTGTGAAATAGGGAGGTGATGGAGTTACTTGTGATGAATTTTGCACACAGGACAGTTGGTCTGAGGAGGGTTTTCTGCAGATCAAGTGAAAATTTGTTGAGAGGAAGTAGAACAAAGCACCTTTGGGTCAGGGTTATCTGGATGGCAAATGAAGAGTTGAGCTTATGGACAATGTTTTTGTCAGGTTTTAATGGCATATCTTTTTGGCAGGATGAGTGGTTGGCATATGTGGGGTTACTTTTCTTTACAGATGTGACAGGGCCTCATGTTATCTGTGCATACTTTGACGGTTACTGGTTTGGTGTGAGTTGGCCATCAGAGTGGCAGAATGAATGGAGTAGAGATGTGGAATTTTTAGAGCTAATGCCAATTTGGGTGGCATCAGTGGTGTGGAAGGAGTAGTTACGGAACAGGAGAGTGATTTTTCTTGTCTGATAACAAGACATTGGTTCAGGTGTTAGCAAGTAAGACAATTAGGTCTGTTTTGGATTTGTTGGTTTTGAGGAAGATGATTTTACAGAGTTTGCTAATTAATTTTAATGTTTTAGCAAGACATATTCCTGAGCATTTTAATAAGCTAGCTGACAGTCTTTCTTGTCTTCAGCTTCACAGGGTTTGGTCCCATGTGCAAAGCAGGAACTAGCAGTATTGCCAGAGGAGATGTGGAACTTTGGAAAGCTGTGGCAGGATTATTAATTCAGAAATTGTGGTCATTTTCCACATGGAAGGCATATGATACAGCAGTTACTGCATTTTTTTTCTTTTGTGAGGCATTTGCCAGCAGGACAGAAGAAGTGGTCAGTGGTTTTCGTAATGAGATACCCCGTTCACAGGTGATTGCTTGGTATAGCAATTAAAGCATTAATGTACATTTATTAGTTCTCCATGCAGCTAAGTTGGTGAGATAACAGATTTTATGAAAGCATGGATGGTGAGTAGGATGATTAAGGGTTAGGACAGAGTTAATGATCTGAGAGTGGACAGTTGTTTTCTAATGAATAAGTTGTTGTTTTGGGTGTTGTTGAAGGGTTCATTTAGTTTGACATCCAGTCACATTGAATGATACTATTTGGGCTTCATTGACAGTGTTTATGTATATGGGAGCTTTTAGGGTTGGGGAAGTGTTGGGAATGTTCCTGTGGGGAAATGTTTTTATTATTGATTTTTCAGTTGTGATATGGTTATGTTGGTCAAAAACTGATCAAGTAGGAAAGGGGTAACAGGTAGTGTTTCACTATAATGCTGAACATTTGTTTTATCTTTTAGCATGGGCTAGACAGTTGCAGAGTGGTGTGTTGAATGAGTTGTTTTTTTTTCATTTGGATAATGGCAAGGTTATATTGGCAGCACAATTTATATCGATGATTAGGGATGCATTGGAATGTTAGAGCATTGTTTATTTTAGGACTGGAAGACTGTCTGATTTGGATGGCGAGGTAAAATCTGAAAAGTTGATATGTAAGGTGGTGAGGTGGTCGTCTGTTTTTATTTATTTATTTTTTTAATCTAACATTAGCTAAAGTTGCCAGTTAGGTTGCTTTTATTTTGCAGATGGAAATGTTGCCTTGTCGGGTCACTCTTTTGTTTTCTGAGTGGTGAGGAGAGGTTTAATTTGACTGGGTTGATATAGGCTTGATCTGGACCAGGACAGATGGAAGATGTCTTGACTTGTCATTTGAGGCCTCAAGTGGCAGCTATTGTGGGAAATTTGAAATGATACAAGCAATGTTAGGTGTACCCTGCATTTTAGTTGTTCATTTAGGAGGTAATGATTTTGGCTGTTTGCCCAAAAGAACACTGTTATGTAGAATTGTTACAGATTTGTTAGAATTGCAGAAAAGATTTACAAGGATGGTGATAATTTAGTCTAAGCTTATAGTGAGGTTAGTGTGAAGCAGTTTGAAGAGAGATAGGTAGTTTGTTAATCACAAAGTGTCAATGGCAATAAGGAAACTACGCTTGTATGTCAATGAGTATATGGATTTTGAAGATGCGGATGCATCATGGTACAGAATCGATGAATTTCACTTGAGTAATACTGGTTTACACTTGTTGAATGTTCATTTTTCATTATTTTATGGAAGATTTGGTTAAGGAATTGTAAAGTATAAAGGGGTATAAAGGGTGGAAACAATCTGACATGGCAAGCTAGTGAGTGGAGTAAAAGGGGATAAGTTTGTGCCCCTCTTTTGCCCACTGCCCCCACAATTTTCTGATATCTGCCATCTAGAAGTGAGTGGTGATATGCTGCTTTAGAAGTTTGGTGGTGTTATAGAAAGAGTGGTGGGATTTAACGCCTGCTGTGTGGGGATGGAATGTAAACATTTCAGTGCTGCCTACATAAATGTTTTCTGTTAATTGGTTGTAACCCCAGTGTTCTCTTATGTTCATGTTAATTGTTTATAATGTAAATGGCAAATTTTGATGTGCTGATTTTATTGGGGTCTTTGGACAAATAATATATATATATATATATATATATATATATATATATATATATATATATATAGATATGTATATATATATATATATATATATATATATATATATATATATATATATATATATAAATGCAGAAACAGAGCAATATGTAGTACCTCAGCATTTAGACATTTAGAGAAAAGATAATACCCAATGCTACCAGCATGTAATGTACTAAAAAATAAAGCTTCATTAATACCACTATGTTAAGAGGAAAAAAAGAAAGAAAAAGAAAAGTAAGTAATGCATCAAGTGAATACTTTTATTAAAATCCAAAATCTTAACAGACTTATATATATATATATGTATATATATATATATATATATATATATATATATAGCACTGTGGAAACTACAGATAAAGATAATAGAACACCAGTGCAATCACCATGGCAATACTCATAAAATAAAACCTTTAATAAAGAAAAAACAAATAAAACAGATGAGCACTTTTGGGTACTCAGATACCCTTCTTCAAATCTATTAGAACAATAAACAGAAATTAATTTTAAAGTTCCCTCAACTAATTAGTGGTTAAGTCCTTATTCATGCCTGTTAGTAGCTAAGAAATAATCAAAGACAGCTTCATTCATAAATCTTATGACCAATCATTATTTATATTTCAATTGACAGTTTTTAGTAGTAAACTACTACATCCAATCATGTATATCACTGTGAGATGTTCCAAAGGGTTGTCAATCAAACATTATCAATGTTATGTCTAACATCTCCTGGGGCGTATTTTAATAAGGTGTCAACGCTAAGATGTAAGTCTCTCTATAGTTCACTGCAATGATCTTGTATACAGTGAATTATGTCATTTCAATCAACGTCTCCCAAATAATATTCAACAATTCCCAAAACATAATTTAATTCTTCATAAATCTCATATGGAACCCATTTCTGATTGTGACAACAGCCTTCACAACTAATCAACAACACCATTCATATCAATAATCCAATTGTAGGGTTTACTATTTCAGAGAGTCTAACCAATCATGGGCTGCATCTCAGAGAATGCTTCCCAAATACAGGTATCAACAGAACCTCAACATTATTAGAGGTTGCAATAAAAGTTACATAGCCAATCAGGATAATCTTTCCAGCCAATACTTCCATCAAGCAGGGTAAAATAAGATCTCATTTTTATAGCAAACTGCTAAGCCCAATCATATAGATTGCTCTAAGATGTTCCAAAGAGCTGCCGACCACGCATCATCAATAATTCAGCCAACATCCCCTAAGGGCATATTCTAGTGAGGTCAGAAATATAATACATGGATAATGTGAATGCAAATACTTTCAGTGATACAGTATATAGAAAAGGCAGCACTACCATGCAAATTTTATGTTATATAAAAGGTGTAAATATCTACAGCTGGTATAAACTTAACTTAAACCTTGGAGTACTAAGATATTTCATCAAGAAAATTAATAGAAGAGGCTTTGTTTGAGACTGAATTTGATGGAAAACATAGGTAGTACCAAGTTAGCCTTTGATGATGAATTGTGCGCATTTGGATTGTTTTTGATTGAGTATTTTATGCTGTTTGTGGAACTGATGAAAGTTGGGTATTTGTTGATTTGTTTGGGGGGACACTCTAAATGGTAATTTTGGAAAAGGGATTTTCACCAATGAATAGTCAATTATCAGTAAGCCGAAATGCTTTTCAATTTTTTTAATGAGTAGTCCATATAATGTATTAGCAATTTACAATGTAGAGGTGAGCAGTACAAGTCTAATAAAAGCTTATGTATCGAGGAATTTTGAATAAGGGAGGCTGTTGCTATGAGAGGCATTCAGTTTGCTCTCAGGATGGAGGTACAGTGGTGCTCTTAACTGCTGGCTAGGTGACTGAATATTAGAATTTTGTTCAGTCTTCTGAATTAAAGAGGTATTAAAGCATATTCTAATCTGAGAATTAGCATACTAAATATTATAGCTCATCTCAAGTCAGTTGTTAGTTGGTTAAACATTTTATAGACACTTTTACTCTGGTTTAGTATCATCTGATACTGAGGGTGGTACTCATAGTAATTATGTGGGAGCATTAAGGCTATCCATGCTGTCCCAGAATAAGCGCAGCTCAGCTGAGATTTATAGAAATTTATGCTAACTCATGATGACAGTGAATGGGCTTAAGCAAATTAACTCATAATGAGATGTAACTGAAGCAGTCTGTCACCTGTTTGCAATTCATAGTGGAATTTTCCCGCTTTTCTGTGCATCCACAGATACGTTATATAAAGTGGAGTCCCTCAACTCAATCTACTTTGCAGTCTGCAAAAATGTTGTCACTTGCTGCTAGCCTTATTTCCAGGTGTGAGTTACTTGCCTTAGCCAAGCCAAAACCACTTGCATCCAGCAGCACTCACCACTCAAGAAGGAGGACATATAGACATATAAGAACTCATTATAACTTTGATAACCAGGAGATACTTCAGAGTTTCACAGTGGACTGGGACTTTATAAGGGTCTTAGTGGGTATGTTTGACCACATAGGCATACTGGAGGAGTGCATGGACTTCCTCTCCCTGTGAGCACTAAGGTATGTATAGCCCTCACTATCCTTGCTACTGAGACATTCCAGTGACAGACTAAGGACATATTGGGTATCTCACAGACTTCCACCATGAGAATATTACAGCATTTCCTGAATGTAGTCTTGGGACATGTGGATCAGTACATCTATTTCCTGGAGTCACTTCAAGACCAAGACAGGACTATGCATCCCTTTTTTTGGGGTGGCATCATTCCCTGAAGTATTCTGTGCAATAGACTGTACCCATATACAGTTAGAGCTTCTTCTGGTCCATGGAGGGGGGGGGGGGGTTGGTAATGTAATAGGAAAGGCTACTACTCCATCAATTGCCAGATAGTGTATGATGCATGGGACGGCATCACCAATGTCTCTGTCCAATATCCTGGCAGTGCACATAATTCTCATATCTGGCATACAAGCTCAATCTACCCCCTCTTGCTGCATGATAAGATGCCTAGTGGTCATCTTGATGGTAAGTGGGACTGTTACGTTTTTCATTTTCATATTGTATTTAAGTAGTTATTCATCATAAAATCTATTGCTGAATGCTAAATCAATCCCCCCTTTCTCTTTTCTCTCTCTCTTTTTTGTATTTTTTTGTTGCCTTTCAGATGATGCTGGATTTCCACTTTAGCCATGGCTTATGACAACAGTGTGAAATCCAAGTGAAGCTGTAGAAGACACTTGACTCAGACCTGGCTTGTCATTGAGAGGGTTTTTGTCCTCCTGAAGAGCCATTTCAGATGCCTTGATGAGTCTGAGGGTGCCCATTGGTATGAATCTTCAACTCCGTGTAGGATATTTGCTGCATGGTGCATTCTGCACAACATGATCATGCACCTGTCTGATGTTAAAGTGACCCACTCTGTCACTGCAGCTACTGGTTCTACTCCAATTATGATGAATAGCTGTCAGCAGTACTGATGGATCCCATGTGTCAGTCTCATGCTCAGAATACTGCTGCGAAGTTAAAGAGACAGCATCTAATCCAAACTGTGGACTATGACATTCATGTTAGTGTTCCTTTTTTGTAAAAAACACCTTGAGAATATGTGATGCATTCAGAGATATCTCTGTGGGCTATGCTGTGTGGTGAATGTTCTGCAATCACTGTTCATCTGTCATTCTCATATTTTATTTTATATATATATATATATATATATATATATATATATATATATATATATTTATTTATTTTTTAACAGTTACTCATGTTATTGTTTGTAAAAAGCAGGCCTGAATGCTCACTGATTCCTGTTCAGTGATGTAGTAAGGCATCATATGATTAATAGTCACAAATGTAAGTGTTTTCCACAATAAGTTCTGCTGAAGTGGTATACCTAAGTATGCATGTACTGAATGCAACATTTAAAAAAAATGTAAGTTAAAAATAAATAGATGAAATGTAGGTAACATATGTTGCTACATTATAATATATTTTTATTTTATTTATTTATTTATTTTTATTTTACATTTGTTTACTGGGCTAGTCCAACTGGATACATTTCCATTTTCAGCAGAGGCCCGGGGAGAAAAGCTCCACATTAAAGTTAATACAAAACAAATTATTTACATAAAGAAAGTAAGTAGTTAGTAAAATACAAACAGAAAAACATGGTTCAGTCTAGATTATACTAATTGAGAATATATACTAGGAAGGACACTTACTCAAATTCTATTTACAGTACAAGATAGGGGAGTCCTACATTAGTAAAACATTCATGAAGAATATAATTGATTCAGTAAATATATACACATGAACAATTCTATATTAATTAATATCAGAGGCTATTAACAAGGGAGTTTTAGAGATTAGCTTCTCAAGGGGAGTGAGTAGAGAGAGGTAAAAGAAGGTATTAAAAAAAAAGTAATTAGTAGAATCATAAGATTAGTCGGGATTAATGCATGGGTATAAGCAGAGTGTTTTAAGACGTTTGAGCTTTTGTTTAAAGAGGAAGGGTGAAGGAATAGAAGTTAGAGTAGTAGGTAGAAGATTCCAGTATCTACCTATGGTATTAGAGAATAGTGAGTCACCGGCGATGTTGTTAGACTTAGTTAACCTCACAAAAAGTTTGTTTGAGGAGCGTAATGAATTTAGATTAGAACAGGGAGAAATAAGGTCAGAAAGTATAGGGGTATTTTTTGGTTGGTAAAATATCCTATGAACAAAGGTAAGTTGGGAAAGTAACAGTGTGTTTTTAAGTTCTAGCCAGCATAGTTGTTGTAGATTCTGACAGTGGTGAGTTCTAAATGGGTTTCCAGTAGCAAATCTAACAATGCTATTATATGCATTTGCTAGTTTAGTGAGATTATTTTTCTTTAGGTTAGTGTATATGGATGAAGCATAAAGAAGAGTGGAAATAAGATGAGAGTGAGCAAGAGTAATTTTGGCCTTTGGAGTTAGAAAGGTTTTAAGTCTATATAAGGAGCCGAGTTTTCTATTCACGGTTTTAATAGTGTTATTAATGTGATTATCAAAAGTGAGGTTGTTGTCAATTATAATACCTAACAGTTTAGTGGTAGAGTCAGGGGATATATGTGTGCCATTGTTGGATTTAATAGAGAAGTCTATGTGGGGGGACTTACTATTAGGCCTGAAGAGCAGGAGTTTGTTTTTTTTTGGCATTCAAAAGGAGGCAGCGTTTCAAGAACCATGCCTCAACTGTGCTAAATGCATTCTGTGTTAGAGTTTGTAGTTCATAGGAGGTGTTAGCAGAGCATATAAGTGTAGAGTCGTCTGCATATTGAATACATGTAGCTTGAGGTATTGCTACATGTAAGTCATTTATGAATAAAGAGAAGAGGAGAGGTCCTAGGATGGAGCCATGTGGGACCCCAAGAGAGACTGGCAGAAGGGATGAAAGTGTGTTTTCCCAGAGAGCTGCCTGTTGTCTGTTACTGAGGTAGGAAGTGAACCATTGAACAGCTTTGGCATCTAGAGAAAGAGATTCCAGGGTTTTTATGAGCATGTTGTGGTTTACCATGTCAAAGGCTTTTGACAGGTCTATAAAGAGTGCTGAAGAGAGGATACTGTTATTGCGGTTTCTATTGCTACACTCGGTAAAAGATAGGAGAGCTGCGGTTGTGCTATGAAATGGCCTAAAGCCATGTTGGCAGTTAGCCAGTAAGTTATATTGAGTTAAATGGTGCATTAGCTGATGGGGAATACATTTCTCCATAATTTTTGCTAAGGGTGATGAGTGCTATAGGCCTGTAGTTAGAATACTCATCGGAGTTACCTCCTTTATGTAAAGGGATTATGTGGGAAATTTTCCAGATAGCAGGGGTGGTTCCTTCATTGATGGTTCTGTTTATAAGGATGGATATGGGATAGGCAACTGCTTCAGTTGCTTTTTGAAGGTATTCAGATGGTAACTGATCAGCAGAGGGGGTAGAAGGTTTAAGTTTTTGGATAAGTTTTTGGATATAGGTGGTAGAGATGGGTTGTAGTTGGAATGTAGGGAGATTTGCAGATGTACAGGTTGGAAGGTTAGACTTGTCTATAGTGAGGTGACTAGCTAGTGAATTGATGGTGTCAGTGAAAAAGGAATTAAAGGCATTAGCAGTTTGATGTGAGGTATTCTTTTCAGCCCCTAAAGGGGAACTAGAGTGGCCTGGGTGTATGAGTGAATTTAAGGTTGACCAGAACCTTTTGGGGTTGTCATGGTGAGTTTGCTGTAGTTTACAGTATCTATAAAATGGCTTTTTTAGTACTATTTCTTAACTGTCTAAAGGCTTGTTGGTCTGAGGTAGTTTTGGTAGTTCTCCATTTAGCCCACGATTTATTCCTAAGTAGTATTTTTTGTCTTGTCTCTTTGGACAGCCAGGGGGCAGGTTTAGATTTAACTCTGATAGTTCGTTTTGGAGCATGTTGGTCAAGGATTGATAGGAATTTGGTATTGAAATATTTGATAGCTTCTTCAAGAGTTAGGATTTTTAGAAAATTCCAGTTACAGGCCTTTAGTTCATTTTGGAATAATAATGGGTTAAAGTGTTTATTGCTACGTGAGATCCTATAGGTAAGGGTATAATTAATGTCACTCTTTTGTCTTATGATGTAAGTTAAGGTATGGTCACTTACATCATCAGGCAAAGTTCCTACTGTATATGTTTGCTGCTGTTTGCTAGTAAGAATCCAATCTAAAATGCTTTCTTTGTTGTTGGGTTTATTGATTCTTGTGGGGTTATTGATTGTCTGAGTAAAGCCATGAAGATTAATATGTGAGGAAGGGTTATTTGAACTGACAGAAGGCCAGTCACAATTAAAGTCTCCTAATATGATTGCTTCTTGTGGGTAGGTAGAAGATACCCAACTTAGGATATTCTCAATTGTGGTATGATTATTGCCAGGAGGTAGGTAGATACAGATGATATAGATTGATTTATTAGAGTTTAGTTGTAGTTTAGAAATAAGGATTTCAGCCTTACTATCTTTTAGTGGGTTATGAGGTAGAGAGGAGATTTTTAGTCCATTTTTAAACAGAAGTGCTACTCCTCCACCCTTGCATTTTATGCGGTCCATTCTCAATATGTCATAACCAAGGGGAAGTATTGCATTGTCTTTAGTACTAGGTTTCAGCCAAGTTTCAGTAAGACAGAAGATGTCAAAGGAGTGAGTATCAAGGAGGGCATGGAGATGGGCAATCTTATTGTTAATACTTCGGATATTGAGATGTCCTATAAGTAAGCTATTGGAAACTGTGGGTAGTGTAGGGATGGTAGAGCTTGTGTTATTATAAGTTATGTCCAGTGGAGTCATTAGTTGGCCCTGGGTTGGGGTGGATGTCACCATCGCTAATGGTTGGAGTTTTTAGTTCTAATGATGGTTTACACGAGAAGCTGATTAGATATTTTAGTTTCCTTATATTTGGATTATTGAAGTTAATGCGTGTAAGTCGATGGTATTATTAGTTTGGTTAGGATAGTTTTAGTTATAAGAGACATATTGGTAAGAAGAGTTATAAAGCCCTAAGGAGATAGAGTTAATAAGTAAAAGCAAGTTAAAATATAGGGAAGGTATAGTTTTCCTGAGCGGAGTAGTTAACTGTATAAGTAAGAGGTAGGTGTTAGGAGAGAAGTAATAGATAAAGTAAGATGGGAGGGATGAGGTGAAGTTATTTCAATTAAGAGAGAGGTAATAGATAAAGTAATTAAGGAGGGATGAGATGGAGTTATATAAATTAACAGTTACAAGGGATAGGATGACTTAGGGAGTGGGTGTGGTTAGGGAGGTATAAGTGTATGAGTACTGGGGGTGGGTAGGATATGGGGGTATTGTTGTCATTATTGTTTTATGATTCAGGATAAATTATTTAATTGTTTAATAGATTAATTAACTGTGTAGGGAATAATCAGTTCTTATAAATTGTGAAGGTATGATGCTTTTTCATTCTGTTCTGAAGTCCTTTGAATGAAAGTGGAGATTAAAGCTGTGTTACGCTAACAGTGCATTTTATTTCTTTTTTCTCAGTCAGTGGTGGTGTTTTACTTTTATTTAATCTTGTATATTTCCTCCTCTCTATTCTGTAATGAAGCCACCAGGGGGCACATATAAGGATGCCCCCCATAAAAAACATTTGAAACCCCTTTATTTTTTAAAATATTAATAATAAAAGCTGTGCAGTCAGCAGCTTGCCTTAGATCTTCCAAGCATGACTCCACATAGCCACATCTGTCCGCAATATCCAAATACATACATAGTTATAAGAAGCCTACAGCTTTTATGTAGTATTTGGTATTTACTTAATGCTTAATTTAAGGAAATTTATACTTTTGCCCTAAGTAGGTGTATTTCAAGACACCTTCACTTGTATTATTCATTGCTAATGCCCTGTGCTTAGCTTATTGGCATATAAGCATAGTGGTGCTTCTTGCTAATAACTACTGCGTAGCTGGGAACTGCCACACTATGAATATCACTGTGAGCTTTTACATAATAATGAAAGAGCAAAGTAACAATAGCAGAAAGGACTAGGAGGTAATGATCTAAAGCTGGAATCAAAAATTCCTTTTCTAGAACCTGTATGACTTTTTGAATAAACAATTATTGATATGGTAACAGATTCAATACAAAGTATTGACCTGGTCCATTTATGTCTGTTTATTTTATGACCCACGCTTTCCTGCTCTAGTGGTACATCAGAGTACATAAACATATCACACTTCCGCATCATTGAGGAACAATTGTGTTATACATGTTATGGGCAGGGACAAATATCCAGTGACAGGATCACAGCAGTCTATCCTATCATTTTCTTTAAGAGGTGCATTCAAGACTTGCTGAGCAGGTTATAGGTAACTGCTATGACAGAGTAAGGGCTGAAATTGCCTTTTAAGCCATGACATTTTCCTCACTATGTATTAGATGTAAGTAAAATAACTTTATATACTGAGATTATTATTCATTTAAACTAAAGTCATATGACACGAACAAATTTCTTATGCGTGTATTTTAAATTAACTGTGTGCACTTTTCAGAATATGAGGCCTTTGTGAGTGAGGAGGTGGAGCAGTGTTATATATGTGTCTGAATAACTCACATACAACCTTCTGAAAATAGTAGGCCTTCATTTAGCCATTAATAGAATGCAAACACTAAAACTGCATGAGATTCTTTTTTTTGGGGGGGGTGGAGGGGATGGAGGCAGAGGCAGCAGTGATTATAGCACCTGTGACTATATACATCTTTAATTTCAGAAATCAAGCTACTAAAACTGAAAGTACTGCATTAAGTTCATTCTCAAAATTATATTTATGTGTGGTTTATGCAAGTAAAGGAAAACATTTAAACAGATGTTCACATCTTTGTTTTTTTTTAACACAGGCTTATTGTGGTATGTAACCTTTAATGCAATATGTGCTAAGATTTCCTGATTCATGTTCAAATGAATATTTTCCCTTACAGCTCTTCCTCTCGTTATATTTAATTAAACAGTGTGGTGATAAGCTTAACTGTTTTCAGGTCATGTATGGCAGCAGACAAACTCTGACTCAATAAATGTATACATACATACATATGCATGTGTGTGTGTGTGTGTGTGTGTGTGTGTGTGTGTGTGTGTGTGTGTGTGTGTGTGTGTGTGTGTGTGTGTGTGTGTGTGTGTGTGTGTGTGTGTGTGTGTGTGTGTGTGTGTGTGTGTGTGTGTATGTGTCTATATATATATATATATATATATATACACACACACACAGACGATGTGTGTGTGTGTGTGTGTGTGTGTGTGTGTGTGTGTGTGTGCACATACATAATCTGAAACTGCTGAATCTAAATACCTAAATATCTGGGTAGAGTAGTCAATATATAATATGAATGTTTTTGATATTTGTAACTCTAAAATAGGCCAGCTGTACTTTCATTTTCTTTCTAAACATTGATCCATGAACAGCAGTTTCATATTATACAGCTGTTGTGGTGATTTTCTTTGAAACTTGGCCTTGAAGAAGTTGGCTCTTGTTTTGACTTTTTGAATGAAGTATCAGAGCAGTAGCATGCAACTGCAATTCTAGGAAAAAGGAGTTTATCTAGTTTAGATGAAGTAACTCATTTTATGGAGTCGTTTACTTTCCCATTGATTCCGTTGAGTATATAGTTTAATGTTTGTACTCCATCTCTTTATTTATTTATTGTTTGTTTGTTTGTTTGATAGCTGGCTAAGAGAACTCAGACAAAACCATTGTTAGCCGTTGCCCAGGACAAAAGGCCAATGCAAAGTGCACGAGTACAGATGCAGAGCAGAGTATTTCTTTAAAATGAAATTAGTGCATTTATATTTACAAGTGACATCAACAATAAAAATACACATACTGACAGATGATAAAAATCTGCATAAAAGCACATGACTCCTAAATGATACAGTATCTCTATATTATATGGTATCTCTATAGATATCTGTAGAGTTCAGCCATAACTTAATTGATTTATAAGGGGATTCAGATATCATGTTTGGTGTGAATTTTAATCCAGATTTCTTGCAATGCATCTGAAACAGAAAACAAACATTTCTCATTATGCATGGGGTCAGTTTTATTACAATAGTAGGATAGCTAATGGAGAGTATAGAATCTAGGCTGTTCAGCTGAGCAGACCTTTCTAGAATGGACAATTCATCTGTAAATGTTATCAAATATCTTTTCTGAAAAGAAAAATAACATTAAACTGTTTTCCTATAGGGAGCTCCATCTCTTACAACCTCGGACAAAAGGTTGCGATCTCATTGTGCCCCTGATATTTCATGTAATCAGCTCTGGGGTCAGTGAATCTTTCTGTTATGTTAAACTCTGTTAACACAGACAAGTGTCCAGTGGCAAACTGAACAGAGCTTTCTGCCAGTTTGCAGTATTATGCACCCATGTGGATTGCAAATCTTCTAAATGAGTTACTGGTGAAAATACAAGTTCCTTGACTCATGTAATGTAGTTTCAGTTGCAGAATATTCAGTAGCCATACTTTTGTTTGTTGTGTTTTTATGTGCATCTTCTTCCTTACTTCCTTTGGTAAATACTTGTTGCATATTTTAATAAATGAACACCTAAATGTTCCAGAATGCCACATTTGGTCTATTTGTAAGAAAAGTACTTTATAAATATTGAAATGGCAGCTATCCATCCTTTAGAGTTTATGTTTAATTACTGTTCCTTTGTGCATTAATTTATAAAGAAATATTTTTGCTTCATTGTTCTCAAGAGTAGCTAGAATATCTTTCAGCTCTTTGTGATTTGATAACTTTCTTCATATGATACCCATGTCTGTATCTGTTTCTTTCAATGTATTCCTACTGTCTAAATAGCATTCTTAATTTTACAATTGACTGCAAGCACTTCTGTTGGATTTAGTGTACTTTTATAAACTCCCTGGTAGTTTTAATCATAGTTTAAATATGGAACATTTTTGAAATTCACTGAATGGGCCTCTTTACCTTCTGTTTCCATGAAATCCTTGCCTCATGCAACCCTCTTCCTTTACTCGATTCACAAGCTACCATTAGCTCTTACATGATGGAAAATATTGCAATACCACAAGAGATGGAAGAAATATTAATGGTTTTGATCTCTTTAATTCCTATAAATTCCACAGACATGTTATCAGTAAATGAGAATACAACTCAATTTCATATGTGTCCTCAATTTTAATTTCTCTAGTGTTGTATTAACCTGTGATTCTCCTGCTTATTTTAAAACCCCTAAATGCAGTTTTATCCCTTTTGAAATGTAGTAAGGTATGTGCCCAAAGACAATCGCAGCCCTCACCAGGCCCGCTCATTATCTGGTCAGGGGAGGCCTATCCTTCATGCATTCTAGAGCTGTCATTCAAGATGGTAGTCTTCAAGGAGAAGAATTTCTGTATTACTGCATAACTGTCCTTTCCAGGTTTTGTGCCATTTAGTATCAATGAGGCAATGTATCATCATTAAAGGACTCTAATGATTTAGGACATCACAGCACATGAAAAATGTGAGAAGAATTGGCATTCTCTTGCTATAGAGAAAACTGCATTAAGAACCATTTAAATACAATTTCCGCATGCATAATGCATGCATGTTTGGTCCCCAGACTGTATTATATTACGTTTATTCAGAAATGGTTCATGGATTTCCTTTATTATTATTATTCATAAAGAAGTTTGCTGAAGTCTAACACAGATGGAAGCCAAATAAAACTAATAAAGAAGAAATGGTTATTGGAAGAACGTCTAAATTCCAACCCCTACTGTTTAATGTTAACTATTTGGGGGATACATCTGTACAAGATAATTCTGAACCATCATTTTACTTTTTGCCAGTGACTCTTACAAGCATGTAAAAACATTACAAGACAACTGGAATTCAATTTTTTTTCTGATGAACTGAAGGTTAAGTTGGGAGAGAATCCCCAAGTTTTTTCGTAGAGGTAGGAACCTCAAAAATGTATTTGATTTTGAGTGGACCACCTGCCATGGTAAACATAGTTATACCATTAACAAATCCAATGCAGAGTAGCACTCCAACGGAGACGGGAACAAGCGTGAAAAATATATAATGACAAAGTCCAAACAGCATACACGCTTTTCCCTGACGGCAATAAAACGTAGTAAAATTCCTCCGATAGACTTTACAGCAAACAAAACTGGAAGTAGAGTAAAAGCTTTTATTTGATACAAAGTGAGCGCTTTCGCCAACAGGCTTCTTCAGAATTATAATGATGAACACAGTACTGCAAACGTTTTAAAAAGCCCTCCATGGGCTGTGATTGGTTACAAATGCTGCATCAAGACCACATTCTAATTTAAAGTGCTGGGTGTATCATCTCCTGCTTCTTTGCAAATCGCAAAGTTAGAAACACTATAGGCTTAGACATGCTCATTCTTAAAAATATATAAAAAATGTATATAAAAAATACTATGCTATATAAAATTCAACTATATACACATCCATAATGGTATTATACAAAGGTAAAAATCAAGAGAGACATACTATGAGAGCTGCAAGATTGCATACAAAGTGTAGAGGCAGTTCCCATCAATCATATTTGTTATTATACACAAGTCAGGCTAGTATGATACTTCAGTAACATCAAAGCCTCTAACCATTCGTCTAAGTCCTAGAGACTCGTGTTCATTGGAAACTAGGACAGACAATTTTCTATGCAGATGTCACATACTACCATTTATCGATTATACTGGTACCATGTTCACTTCGGTCTTTTTATTCTCATATTCTTTAGGAAAGGTTTTATCTGTACCTTATCATTGAGGCCAGGGGGTTGATCTGCTCTCCATCTAATAATCCACCTGGTCTCACATTCCAATGTTCTATTGATAAGGTCCCCTCCTCTTGGACCTTGCATAAGTAACTGAAGGACATAAAAAGAGAAAACATGTTCAGGCCCTGCTGCTTTATGGTGTCTCGCTAGGGCATTGACATCCGAGCCAATTCTCATCTGATAGTTATGTTCCCTAATACGTTCCCTATCTGTTCGGTTGGTTTTCCCAATGTAATATGCTGGACATAAGTTGCAGATGGCCACATAGACAACATTCCTACTTTCACAGTTAGTGTTAGTGTAAAAACTGAACTTACGAGTTGTAGTAGGATGTATGAATTCAGTGTTGGGGTTTATAAAGGTACACTGATTACATTTACCGCAGGGTACCGTGTTCAAAGTCATACCTACCCTACTCTGCTTATTGAAGGTATATCTGGGTCTACATAATAGGCTCTTCAAATTCTGATGATTCTTAAAAGTCACTCGTGGCTTGGGGCCTACAACATTACTCACTTCCCTATCTGATAGTAAAATGTCCCAATGTTTATGCATAAGTCCTTTCACTTCCATGCTAGCTTGACTAAAGGACAACGTGGCTCTAACCTCATTCATGGATGGAACTGCAACTTCAATTTGTTCCATTTGCTCTAAAAAGTATGGTCTGGCTTTACTAGACCTTAAATCATCCACTACCCTTATGGTCTCGTTAATATCCCTTTCACTATACCCTCTATCCAGAAACCTTCTCTTAAGGTCCTCTACCTCCATTTTATAGTGCTCTTCTTGAGGGTTGAGTCTGGACACCCTCATAAATTGTCCCTTTAGAACACTAAGTAAGTTACTTACTTGGACACATCTACTGATTTTTTGAAATTCACTTTGAATTTTTCTAATACGAACATATCTTTTTTGGACGTAGAAATATATAAATTGCCTAATGGTCTGTTGAATACATCTATACACAGGAAGGGGTGCCATAGGAACACCTTACTCCATAGAGCGAGTATGCACCCCATACATGTTTTCAACAATGTTCTAAAGGGACAATTTATGAGGGTGTCCAGACTCAACCCTCAAGAAGAGCACTATAAAATGGAGGTAGAGGACCTTAAGAGAAGGTTTCTGGATAGGGGGTATAGTGAAAGGGATATTAACGAGACCATAAGGGTAGTGGATGATTTAAGGTCTAGTAAAGCCAGACCATACTTTTTAGAGCAAATGGAACAAATTGAAGTTGCAGTTCCATCCATGAATGAGGTTAGAGCCACGTTGTCCTTTAGTCAAGCTAGCATGGAAGTGAAAGGACTTATGCATAAACATTGGGACATTTTACTATCAGATAGGGAAGTGAGTAATGTTGTAGGCCCCAAGCCATGAGTGACTTTTAAGAATCATCAGAATTTGAAGAGCCTATTATGTAGACCCAGATATACCTTCAATAAGCAGAGTAGGGTAGGTATGACTTTGAACATGGTACCCTGCAGTAAATGTAATCAGTGTACCTTTATAAACCCCAACACTGAATTCATACATCCTACTACAACTCGTAAGTTCAGTTTTTATACTAACACTAACTGTGAAAGTAGGAATGTTGTCTATGTGGCCATCTGCAACTTATGTCCAGCATATTACATTGGGAAAACCAACTGTACACTTAGGGAACGTATTAGGGAACATAACTATCAGATGAGAATTGGCTCGGATGTCAATGCCCTAGCGAGACACCATAAAGCAGCAGGGCCTCAACATGTTTTCTCTTTTTATGTCCTTCAGTTACTTATGCAAGGTCCAAGAGGAGGGGACCTTATCAATAGAACATTGGAATGTGAGACCAGGTGGATTATTAGATGGAGAGCAGAACAACCCCCTGGCCTCAATGATAAGGTACAGATAAAACCTTTCCTAAAGAATATGAGAATAAAAAGACCGAAGTGAACATGGTACCAGTATAATCGATAAATGGTAGTATGTGACATCTGCATAGAAAATTGTCTGTCCTAGTTTCCAATGAACACGAGTCTCTAGGACTTAGACGAATGGTTAGAGGCTTTGATGTTACTGAAGTATCATACTAGCCTGACTTGTGTATAATAACAAATATGATTGATGGGAACTGCCTCTACACTTTGTATGCAATCTTGCAGCTCTCATAGTATGTCTCTCTTGATTTTTACCTTTGTATAATACCATTATGGATGTGTATATAGTTGAATTTTATATAGCATAGTATTTTTTATATACATTTTTTATATATTTTTAAGAATGAGCATGTCTAAGCCTATAGTGTTTCTAACTTTGTGATTTGCAAAGAAGCAGGAGATGATACACCCAGCACTTTAAATTAGAATGTGGTCTTGATGCAGCACTTGTAACCAATCACAGCCCATGGAGAGCTTTTTAAAACGTTTGCAGTACTGTGTTCATCATTATAAGTCTGAAGAAGCCTGTTGGCGAAAGCGCTCACTTTGTATCAAATAAAAGCTTTTACTCTACTTCCAGTTTTGTTTGCTGTAAAGTCTATTGGAGGAATTTTACTACGTTTTATTGCCGTCAGGGAAAAGCGTGTATGGTGTTTGGACTTTGTCATAGTTATACCATTCTTCACCAACCTGAAGCCTGCCTGGCTCTAACACTCCCAGTACAACCTTACAACACTACTCGCCCCCTCCGCTCATCCAATAAACTGCTATTACATGTTAGGAAAGCCAATAACTATTTTGGTGAATCCTTCTTTGCATGTCAAATAGCAAACATTTGGAACTGCACTCCTCAACATATAAGTAGTAAAAACAGCAGAAACCTGGAAATGGAGCTCCAAAGAAAGAACAAATAAAATCGTATATAACACACCAACATGGTGCTCCTGCAGGCAGAATGGTAACTCAAAATATCAAATAAAACCAACTCAGATAAAACATAAAAAATTATTTATTAAGGTGAGCGTTTTCACAGTACAACACCACTTCATCAGACAACCCAATAAAAGCATCTTGCATTTTTATATTCAAATCAACCAGTGAAAATCACATAACAATTATTACAAAGCATAAACTCTTAAAGTCCTGAAACACAAAAAAATCATATGAACAACATGAAACTATTAAAAATCATGGGTAAAAAACTCAATGCTTCAGTGACCTTTCTCTTTTTAAAAATGGTTTCAATTAAACCATATCATTAATACCTGGGAAGCAGTCTGCTTTAACGAAAATAATCCATTTCTGCTCACAGACTTCTGCCTTGTTTTTAATGCTGGCTCTCCTCAGACTTTTATATATAATTTCTGACACAAAAAATTTAAAATAGTTCTGTGCATTATTAGTCTCTACATTAAATGGCGCATTAGTTTCTTTTTTATTTCTGATATCTCTTAGGTGTTTCAGCACACGATCTCTCAAATAGCGGTTTGTCTTCCTAATGTAGTAGACATTACAGTATGTGCAAAAAGCACAGTAAACTAAATTCTTTGTAGTACAGTCAGCATAAAAAGGAAAATCTACTGTGCACTTCTCCACAGGATGTACAAACTGGCTACCTGTATAAATGTATTTGCACACACTACACTTCCTACAAGGGAACGTCCCATACCCATTTGAGGTAGGGGCTGATGGTATATCATTGCTTCTGTAGCATAGCTGTTTCTTAACAGATGCACTGTTCTTAAAAGAAAAACTAGGCTTACTGGAGACTATTTCACTAAGCTCTTCATTTGCATACAGAATGTTCCAGTTTCTCTTAATTATATCACAAAAAATACCAACGTCATTCGAGTAAGTTAAAGGAAACCTGATTCTGTGTATATCTATAGGTGTCTCTACTGGATGCACCTCATTTGAAGTCTCAAAAAAGAAGGGCTTACCCTTCTTGTCTCTCTCTCTCTCTCTCCCTCAAGACTGACTGCATACACTCATCTATCTCTCTAACCTTATAACCTCTCTCTCAAAATCTCTTTTAAGTTAAGACAGGGTTGTACAGAAAAGAGATAAGGAAATATACTCTACTGCATAGGGGTGGTATGCAGCCAAGGCATATCCCTAGGAATGTCCTTAGGGGAGAATTCCTTAGGAAGATGAAACTGCATAATGATGAAAAAGAGATGATGGATGCCTTTCATCAAGGGTAGTTTTTTATGGGTATGCCATACTTTATATTTATTAACTGTTTTGGCGTTTTAATGGTTGAGGGTTTAAGTGATTATAAATCAATTAAGTATGGGTGTACTTCTTATTTAATTGGTGCAATGTTCTTATAAGAAGGGGGTATGTTGAATGTGATATTTACTCTGATGAATGTCTCCGTTACAGAATGAAAGCACTTAGTGCAATAACGTTTTCATTACTTGGTGATTTCCGCTCACACTGGTGGATTTGTATATTTGTACATTAGTATTCTTTTTGTTTTGTATGCCTTTTTTGAGGGCTCCATTGTTTTTTGCTAGGCTGTGTAGGTTTACAAAGTTAGAATGGTAAATATCAGTGTCTAAACCCTAGTCTTTGTTGATGTCACCCAGAAAGAAATTTTTTGATTTGATATTCCCAGTTAGGTAAGCGGTAGTATAATCTGTAAGGTTTAATTGATATCGAGTCAATACAGATATGCAGGGCATTTGCAATATTGTTTTCCCAACAGGTTGTTGATGCAGATGGTAAAATGTAAAATCAGTTACTACTCTACCTACTGTATGCATTCAGAGATACAACACATGCTTAAACATTTAGCTCTAGTAGGACTGCTCAACATTGCAAAGGAAACTAGGAAAGAAGAAAACATTTAAAAATGTGACAGAAAACTATATTAGTTTACAGAATAGATTAAAACAAAAAAAAAATAATCTGTGCAAATGTTCACAATGAAGCAGCCAGGCAACTCCTTAAAATTCTTGTACATAAAAGTCTTTTATTAAACAACCATGGAACGGTAAGCGCTTTCGCTAACAAGCTTCTTCAGACAACATAGGTGGTCTGAAGAAGCTTGTTAGCGAAAGCGCTTACCGTTCCATGGTCGTTTAATAAAATACTTTTATGTACAAGAATTTTAAGGAGTTGCCTGGCTGCTTCATTGTGAACATTTGCACAGTTTTTATTTTTATCTATTCTGTCAGCAACAAAGCATTTGCTTTGTGGATTATCTGCTGCTTTGTTTTATTTAAAAAAAAATAATCTGCCAGATTAGGTGCTAGTGTTAAAGATCCCTATGAAAAACAAATTTCTGGTAAAATGGTAGATGGCCTTTTCAGGTCATGAATGAATAACTGCTGTACCTGTAATATTAGCCAGCCAGGGAAGACAGGAAAGAGAAAGGCAGAGCAAATTTGCTACATTAATGTACTCGATTATAGCATCCCCTTTGGAGAATGCTTCCTTCTTTCTAGTTTGCATTGCAGGATATGGAAGCCTGCTCCCTTATTGCAGGAAGCTAGTGAGAAGTCTTCAAGATTGGGCTTGATCTGAAAACATCATAGCAAGCTAAAAAAGTAACATTTTAACTTTACAAAAATGTCCTATGTAGGTTACACTGAGTGATGACTTTACTGTGTTTAAGCAACCTGAGCCACGTATTACAGGAAGCCACTGAGACCTTCCCAATTTTGGGTGTGCTCTGAAAACATCATGTTGTGGACCCTTGCAAGCAAGTAAAAAAAGGCAACATTTTTACTTTAAAAGATCCTACCTTGGCTATGTTGAGTGACTTTACTGTCTATAAGTGTCCTGCTCCCCTTACTGTAAGGAAACCATTGAGACCACCCTTCAACACTGGGTGCACTCTGAAAACATCACTTCATGGCACTTTGCAAACAAGCTATGAAAAGCAACATTTAAGTTTTCAAAAGTTCTAGTTTGATGACACTGAGTGACTTTAATATCTTTAAAAAACCTGCCCTCCTTATTGTAGGTAGCCATTGAGACCTATTCATTATCAGGAATGGTCTAAAAACATCTCTTCATGGCTCTTTGCAAGCAAGCCAGGAAAAGCAACATTTTAACATTACAAAGATCCTATCTTGGTTAAGCTTAGTGACCTTATTGTCTTTTAAGTAAGTTTTGCTGATATATTTCTGAAATGAAAAATTTAGAAGACAAAACTAAGTTATATAATTAATTACATAGAATTTCAACAGAATAATCTGATTAATATCATCCCTCTGTAGCTTATGTTACCCAGTTGGGAAAACAGGGAGTGTCTCCGCCTTATAAATATGGGACAACGAAAGTTGTACATTTGCGGGTAGAATAAGTAATATCTAGACTAAGTACAATCCTCAGAGATCCTGCCATAATGTACCTGCCCCTGGGGACTCACAGTAGTCACAGATCTCATACACAAAGAAGCTGGCAAAGACAATTGTTTATACTGATGAATTCAAGTGCAGGGAAATTAATGAACACACATCATCACTGCATTTGTGTGGTAAACCCCATGCTGTCAAGAATCTCTCACTCATTTATTCCCAAGCACAGTTTCATAAAAATATCCTCTATAGAAGACAAGTCCTTCCTCCCAGGTGGCATTACAGAGAATGGTAAGATTTTTCTCCATTTTTCTCCTTCTATTAAACTGACTTGAATGCTTATAATTATTTCTTAGATAATGGATCACTTTCATCTAAGCTGCAATTGCCTGCACTTTTATGATAAAAAGGATCAAGTGTGGAATCTATGCAATAAGGAAATATATATATATAATATATTATAATGATTGACTTCTATGACACACAAACACACACACATATATCTATACGGGTCTATCTGACATTGCCAAAATGTCAGTAGGCAGACTTTCAGATGACCGAGACAAAAAGTCAACATTTCAATTAAGTGAAACTTCACTTTACTGATGTTGAGATGACTGAACATGTAAAAAGCTGACACTCTAGCCTGAGAAGAACAGGATATCTGCTCATTTCTGCACTGTAGTGTGCTCTATGAGTAGGTATATTGTAAACTGCAGGGGGTTTGAGCAGCACAGCTCCCCATGGAGGGGGTGCAGGGAGTCCATTCCCCATGAAAAAATGTAAAGTTAGTTATTTTATTATTTTTTTTTACGTTTCTGTTAAATAAGGAATATTCATGGTGTTGCTATAACTACCATTATGAATATTCAATGGGATGTTTTGGATTTGCTGTTATTGGTTGGTGGCCAGGGTGTGGTTGTAGTTAGTTACATTGGTTAGATTTAAAAAAATAAGTTTACTGTTACTATAGTGTTGATGATGAGTGTAGTGTTTGCATTTTCTGTAAGTCATACTTTATGGTTTTAATTTTTTTTGGTTTGTAGTGGGAGGATTTAAGGTTGTACAGTAATACATTTTTGAAATGTGTTTATGGTTTCTGTATTGTTTTGTAGTTGAGGTCTGTCGGTGTTTTGTTAAGTCTGATTATGTGACAGCTGAGTTTTTGACATTTCCAGATTTTGATAGTTCAGTTTTGTGTTCTCGGTGTTTTGGGTTTAAGTTATGTGGTAGTTCGGTCCAGTGTAGTAGACCCATCTATACACACACACACACACACACACACACACACACACACACACACACACACACACATATATATATATATATATATATATATATATATATATATACATACAACAATGCCATTGATTTTCATACATATGAAGTGCTTTAAACAGCAAGCTGCCCAAAGGTTACCTTTTGCTCAGTTAATGTCAGCTCCAGACTAATATGATGAGGGATTGCTTTTCTATATGAAATATTATTTAAAGTTTTTCTAAACCTCATGGGAGATACATTAGATTGCAATTTACATTTAGTAGCATTAGATAGTGTTTGAGGTATGTATTTTTATTCCATTTAGTTTAATTTTGTCGTTTATGGAGGATGAATGAGTCTATGATTTAGTGTAGCCTATAAAAGTGTAACATTGTTTTTGTCACTGTTCTGAAGAAGTCTTAAATGTTTTAGAATGGAAGCTCTTAATGTATTAAAAGTCTACTACTTACTCTGAACTATTACACTTTGGTGATTGGTATTTTTATCTGTATTACTGCTTGAGTTTTATTTCCCTTTCAAACAAGGTCAGCCATAGTATTCCCCAAAGTAAGACATTACTAATATTACAATTATATTTTATACTTTAAAACATATTGCATACTTTACTGAACATTCTCAGTGAGAATCACTGACACGTAAATCCATACTTCAACTTACCTACTGTATATAATACTGAATACTCCAAACACCTTATACAATGCTTTAATCGTTGCATAAAAGTCAAGATCTACCCTTCCTTCCACCCATCCAGTCATAATACTGGATAACAGATCATTGATCCCTATTCCACACTTTATATAGTCTAATAATTTTAACAACTTAGTTTTAAACATAATTTTTCATCTTTCTTTTTCAAAAGACTTCCTAGAAATTTTCATCTTACCTTGTAAAACAGCCTAGGTGGCAGATAGGTCATGTTCCTCTACTCTTACATTCCTCTTGCTTACTTTTCACTTAAGTCCTTGCAGTCATCCTAAATGGCAGAAAGACAGTGAAGCTTAACCTGTCGACCATTCAACCAGTCCTAATGACAAATAGACTGTATATCTTTTCTATAGCCATGTCACAATCCTTCCATTTCCTCGTTGGCTTGATTGACAATATTTATATTAAAATGATAAAATGATCTTTAACACTTTAGCATCAAAATTGCACAGACTGTACTGCATTAAAACCACCAAAATAGTGTGCACCCTTTTACTTTAGGCATATATCCCATAAGGAAACAAAGAAACACCTAGAACTGCTAAATGCCATGTCAAAGAACTTAATTTATTGAACTTCATTCTAAGTTCCTAAGAAAAGCCACAGCCCACAAATGTAAACCACTCACACACATTTACAATATCTCCTTAACTAGCATATTCCCCTAACCCCTTAAACACAGCGCAGTAATTTCACTCCAAAAAGTTAGTGGACCCAAGGAGACCAAGGACTTTAGACCCATCTCAAATATAGCTCTACTAGCCAAAACATTTGAAAATTACATTGTAAACAACTGTTTCAAAACATAAATCATTATGGAATACTATGTGACACTGATTCCATAATGCATTTGCACAACAAGACTACAAACTAAGTATCAACATATATTGTAACACAAATGATAGTCAACTCAACCGATATGGCAAAACGATTTGATATAGTCAGTGGACTGTTAATGAATAAGCTTACAGAATTTAATTTTGTCATAATTGACCTGGTTCTCATCTTTCTGAAGGTCAGAACCTCTTCTTCTTTGAAATTGCATCACTACATATTGGTGTCTCACAAGGTTAAGTCCAGGGACCACTGTTTTTTCACTTTTTACTTATGATGTAGCACAAGACCTTTCAGCACTTGACATAACCATGTATACAAATGGAATCTTTTTGTTAGGTTGAGCCAAATCCATAGAATTGTTGTAGCACAAAATGAAAAATAGCTTCAACTCTTTTTGTAGCTGGACTCAAAATAATAAATTGTTAATGACATTTGGCTCGGCTCAATTGTCCACTATATCCCCAATAGTAATAATACATAACATAAACAACACAGTTCCAAAAGTAAGAAAACAAAGATACCTAGGAATAACACTTTATCCAGTACTAACTTTCACAGCACATACTGAAAAAGTCATTAACAAGTACTAGCACAATTAAAACTTTGCTATAACATTTCATGCCTTCTTACCCCTACAGCCCATACAATAGTTGCAACAAAAGTTCTCAAACCTAAAATGGAATATGGCCTTCCCCTTTCTAACACTACAATCAGGGATTAATAGTCACAAGCTACAAATGGCAAAAAAAAAATTTGTAGATTTTTACAACTCACAAGCTTATATCTTCATCACTGTAATTTACCGACAGCCTTCAGCTGGTTACTGGTATAAAGCTTGTCCACATTTCTACTGAGAACAAAAAAAATTATAGTACTGGATCACTACCCACCATTAAAAGGATTACAGCACATAAGAAAACAAGACCATAGCCATAGGAACAACCAAACCCTACAATGACCACACACTTCAAAATTAACAGGAGTGAAAAGGCTCTGTCTAGACTTGCCCCAGCCATTTAGAACAACTTTCCAAGTGAATAACAGGTACAGACACTTGGCAGCTTTAAAGCTAAACTTAGGGAGCATCTACTTAATGAAAGCCATTGTACATACAACTATGATAATAGTCAATACAAGCAAGCAGCAATCAAGTCTCCTTAAACTAATATGACAATATTTTTCTACAAATGCTAATATTTAATTTGTGCCGCATTTAGCCATATCACTTCGGCATGTCTATGAACCTCCTTTGCTCTTATACAATGTCTATATAAAGCATAAGTTTACTTTTATGAGCTTATCTGAGCCTATGATGTGACTGAAAAGGGTCAATCAAACAGCCCACCTACCCGGTCACCAAATTGCAATAAATAAAAAATAAATAAAGGACCTGTAAGAAAGTAGACAATTCTGTAGAGATCTTACAAATTATAGTCCATTGAAGAGTGACAAGAAAATCTCTATCTTAAGTGTAGATAGAGGAATCCTTGGGAAAAGTACAAAAACAGAAAATAAGAGAATTTTAAGAAACAAAAGGAGTGGTCATGGACATGTTCAAGACAGCTAACTAAAAGAACATAAAACAGAAAGAGTCCTGGACTGAAAACTAGACTGAGATCTTACAGAGTACCATAGTCACAAAAAACATTTAGTAAGAGGAAAATTCCCAAAAAAATGTTTATCTTAGAATGATAATAGTGCCAGACTGTGACTAGAGCAGGCCAATACTTCTAGTCTCTAAACCTGATGGAAGATTAGATTCTGTAACGGTTGTAAGAAAGTGAACACCATTTTAAAGTTTGATATTTATGCCATAGCTAGAATATATGAACTAAGAGAAAACACAGGGAATGATAGATACTTGGCAACACTGCAGATGATGAAGCTATACATACAACTTACTCCCATCTACCAAAAGGAAAACAGTCTTTGTTACCACCAAAGGTCTATATCACTACATAGACTTATAACCTACAAGGGGTCTCACTCACCATTCAAAGGTTAAAGGAGAAAAAATATTGAAGCCCCACAGGAGATATCTTGTGGCATACCTGGGTGATGTGATCATTTATTCACAGAAGTGGAACTCTCACTTTCCTAAGGTGCAGGTAGAGTTATAATCCTTAAGACAGGCATGCTTGACTGTAAATGCAAATAAATAAACCAACAAACAAACAAACAAATAAATAAATAAACTGGCTATGTTGGAAGCTAAGTACTTGGTGTACCTTATAGGAAGAGGAGTGGTAAGACCACAATTAGAAAAAATACAGGTCATTAAAAATAGTTTGCACTCTCTACTAAGAGACAGGTAATGGCTTTCCTTAGACTACCTGAGTAGGACAAAAAGTGCATGCCCATTTTTGTGACAGTTGTTTGTCCATTTGTAGATCTCGTAAGGGAAGAGCTGATATTATATGCAATGGTCTCCTGAGGCAGACAGAGTGTCTATTAAACTAAAAAAAGGTTCCTATGTTCTGAATATGTGTTAGTAACTCCTGATTTTACTAAAGCATTTACCTAATATACCAATGTGTTAGAAGTAGGTTTTTAACAGTGCTATCCCAAGACATTTAAAATAAGGAGTACCCAGTGTAAAATATCAGCAAGAAGCTGAACATTACAGAAAGGAGATACATGGCTATGGAAGGGAGTACATGGAGATAAAGTGGTCTTTTTATGCCTTGAAAATGAATTTATTTTTTAAGAATAATCAACATGTATTGACAAAAAAAACTTTAAAGACAACAGTTCAATTACTGTGCAATTCCCATGGATAGTGCACTTGTCTGTTTTCCCTGTCAACTAGCCAGTTACTCATTTTTGCATTATCATACAAATCCTTCAAATGATATCCGGTCTTAGACCAATATTAGGGAATGCATTCTTCCAGAATATTCTTTTGAAATATATATGCATTAATTTCAGCAATTATGTTATAACAAGTAGAATGCAATCCTCATGTACAATGCACTTGTTATTCAAGCACATATTGCTGTTATAAATAAAGGAATAATTTATAATGCAATCATGTTAGAAATGCATCTAAGGTGAGTAATGCTTACAATAAGAAAGGGAATAACATAATCTTGCACTGCAAAAGTGTATCTGTTTAAAACTAAGTAGTTAAAATGATTAGATTGTCTATTCAATACTAATAATCTAGACTCATGTCACATAATCTTTGTTGACATTTAACTTTCAATCACTTGCCATTGCTAAACATGTAAATAAAAATATTACAATCAATTGCTTTAGCTAGTCTGAATCTGAAGACTGACTTAATTTTGCTCATTAAATAAAAGCAGTTAACATAGAAATGAATTATTTGCAACATACATTGTGATTATGGATTAACTAGTGATGATACTGTTTTATTTTTGACAGTATTACAAATCATAAAAACTGTACCAGAAATGTAACACCATGTACTGTAGTCTACTTTATTGTGCAGATATGCCTTCTAGGCACTTTGTTCAATTTCAATGTTCTCTTCAAGCACAATTTCATTTGCAAAATCCCATGCAGCCCAGAATTTTATGATGGAATTATCTAATAGTTCTCAGTTCCATATTTTTAATCTCTGTAATCATCTATTTCCCCTCTCTTACTGATGGCTTGCCTTTGGTTTTCCAGTCTTCTTAGTCACTTTCAGCAGTAAAGAAAGCAATGTTTTCACCTCCTCAGTACATATTATTTTGTAACAACTCAATAAAAGCATCTTTATAATGAGGCTAAGCTTTCGTTTTGTACTGAAGCAACTCTATACATTGCCACAATATAGGGTTCTAAGAACCTCTTTCTGAGCCATCACATCTCCAACATATGCTTCCTGTTTACAGGAATATTTTTCACACATGTCATAAGGGTATAGAACATTTGTGCAAGTATTCCAATAAAAACGTTGTTAAGCTTCTTGATTTAGTTACACATCTAAAATTAAGACATTTTCCTCCACTGATCATCTGCAATATCTTTATTTAATTGTTCACTCCATGTTATTATTGCCTTTATAGTGTTTTGTCTTCTCAATTCTTAATATTAAAATCCACTGTAACTAAAGGAACTCACAAACAAAATAAAGCAAAATCCACAGTGTACTGTAACAAAATGATAAGCAGGCTAGAAAAACACAATAGGACAAATGTTTTCTTTTTAGCGTTTTTGTTCTTTTATTAGATAGAACTTCATCAGAAATAAATTAAAAAAAATACAGTCAGTTTAAATACCAAAAAGGAAATGACATCATATAGAATAAATGAATAAAGGCACTATACAGTTGTCTAATTAAAACATGTGCTCTAAACTAATCACAATCCAACTATCTAAAATAATAATGAGATTGAAGACCCATTCAATAGACCTTTGGGAACTTTGCAAGCGAACACTTAAAAAATCCAGGCCATGTAAAGCTGCATTCTCAGATGCTGAGAATGAGGTTATAATCCAGGCACTCCATCAACATGCTTCATGCCTCTTACTGAAAATTGTAACTGATAAGGCCTTCCGTGACAGTTTCTGGAAGCAAATGATCAATGATGTGAATGCTGCAGGTGGCAATGGCAGTGACTACAGTGACATCAGGCATCAAGCCAGTGATGTGATCACCAAGGCCAAAAGGAGATTCAGTGCTATAGTACTGAAATGTAGAGCTACTAGGGGTGGTTCTGCTACTGAATCACTTTTCACTGAGAGGGAGGAGTTCCTGTCAACTGTAAGGGATCCAAGCAGCTCAACAGAGTTACCCAGTGATCTGTTGAGCATGGATGCATATGTCAGAGAGAGATATATTTTACACATTTTAGAGTTATCAATAGGACTGTTTTTCAAGTGTCATCATTTGTTTAATCCTTATTATACCTATCTCCATTTTGTCTGTCTAGGCACATCTGGTATTGAGGTTTCATGATGACCTGCAAATGGTATGTACATAACTTTTTAGTTGTATTCATTTGGATAAGTGATCTTTAAATCTCATTTTAATGACATTTTTAATTGTACTTGCATCTATTATTGATTTACTTAAGGTTATGTAGCATATGTCTGATGAGTTTTTCTTCTATTTCTCTTTCTGTTGTGTTTTATTGCTATAATCACAGGTGGGCTTCCCAACAACACTGTGGAGTTCATATCACCTGATGTTGAAGCATCAGTAACCTTTGATAATGATGGTAGCAATGAGGAGGCATTGTCTGGCTTTGCAGACGGTCAGTATGAAAATGCGGTTGTGGCTCCCACATCCCCTCCCCATAGTGTTGACTCAATCAGTATTCCTACGCATAACCATTACTCGGAGCCTTTAGAGATAGGATAGGTTATGAATGACATGGGTGAAGAGAGTAGTGAGTGACAGTTGCAGTCTCCCACAGCCATTTTTTTTGGCTGAAGTACCAGTAAAGGTGCTCAGATGAAGCATGCTTTCCACCCTCCCTCTGATGTTGCGGTATCAGTAGATGCCACCCAATCTATGTGTAGGGCTATCACGAAGGCACAGGCATGTTTCACCAGAGCCTTAGAAGAGATGGTCAGAATCCTGCATATCATACATTCTGACATGAAAGACTGCCTGAACCATGTGGGTGAGTCCTTGGACTGGATGAATATCACATTGGCTCATGCAGTGTCTGTAGTGGAACATCTGCTAGGAAAGGTCAATTTCCATGAGGCCAGAGAGCTGCTACATTAATAACTGATGTGACCATGTCAGTTCCAACTCCCGTAATGGTGCTACTTCTACTGCTCCATCAGTGATTGAGATAGCCAGTCCCAGACATGATAGACTACTTTGTCGTGGTTGTATTTATAGTTACAGTAATAGCTCATCCAGCAGACATCATTCATATTCAGGTAGCACCTTGAATTCTAGTTAGGGTCATGGAACTACCACTGCTACCCCAAGCAGAGGTCATTCAACTGTCAGGGGTCAGGGTTACTGAACATAATCCTGTACAATGCAGGGCTCACACCTATCCAGGATGCTAGGCTATAATGTTAGTACAACTGTTTTGGCTGTGTTCTTGCAGACCCATACATGGTTCACCTCATCTTCCCCTTACCATCTCAGACACACACCCATACACACACACACACACACACACACACACACACACACACACACACACACACACACACACACACACACACACACGTATATAAATCATTTATATTGAATTTTTTACATCTGTTACTACTGGTCCTGACAGTGCATACTTGCTGTTAACCTAATTTCTCACTCGCACACAAACATACTTCTTTGGTGTCAAGCTCACCCTCTTGTTTACCCCCATCCTGTACAAGTGATGATGACTGTACCCTGCCATTTGCACATATCTTTTTGACAGAGTTTTCCATGTCTGATAAACAGAGTGAATAGCTAATGCTTGCTTTCATCAAAAGTATTGTACTGAGTTGGACTTTGTTGTTATTCTGCTCAAGTTTAACTGAGTGTTATTTAGCTTGTTCTCCTTATTTTAATTCTGGTTGTGTTAGTAATAATACAGTCCTATTAGTTATGAATTACTGCTTGCTCAGCACCATGTTCAGATGATGTTGAGATTGCCCTGGTCTCTGTTGTGGTGTATAACATGGGCAAATTTGTGCATGATGCACATTATTGAGCAGGCCAAGTATGTATGTGTTTGTTCAATACATTTTTGTTTTATTCCTCCATTGGATGACATATTCCTGATTTGTGTCCTGTGTAGTTATACTATATATTCTATTTCTTAGGGATGTATAAGAATGCTTGATCATGAACCTATGTGCTTGATTGTGAAATTAGACTTAACATTGTAGGGGTTGTTTTGACATGGGCCTGCTTTGATTTGATAGACAGGCTGTATACATGTGCTGTGAAAAGCCATTTTATGTACCTTTTCATAGCTTACTTGATTTTATACATTTATGTTGCATATAGTACAGCACTTACATATGAGGGTAATCATGTGACTATTGTTTAAACTTTATAGGTTCATCACTTTTTTAGTTAATGCTGCTGATACAAATTATCTCTTCTGGGGCTGAGTCTGTCTGATACTCACTGACTACAGTCATTACATGCTATGTAAAAGCTGTTAATTTTGCATGCATCACTGTTACTGTTTCTATTTGTATGTGCAAATATTAGTGTCTTGTGTTTTCATTTATGTAATGATTGTGCGTACTATTACCTGCTTTTCAACCAGGTCCATAGCATATTGTGCACTCCTTCATCTGCAGGATCATCCCCAGCTGCTGGTACTTCATCAGACTCCTCATATGTGTCTGAAGGCCTTGCTGGCCTTGCATGTGGTACAGGGAACTGTGTTGCCCCTGTTGAAACATTTTCCTAAGAATGGTATTTGTAACATGGCACAGGCTGTCAGTATTTTGGCTGAGTGGCTGGGTTACACTACAGGATGTCTCCAGATGTATCTAGATATTGGAAATGTGACTTGAGCCAGCCAAAAACACTCTGTATAATATTTCCACTTTGAGCATGTACCTCATTGTAACCTTGCTGTTTGGTGTTGTATGATTTTGTCATGAGTGTCATGAGTGAAGCTCCCGGTGCATAGCATGCATCCCCTACTAGATGGCCACCTAGAACACCTCAGATACAAGTCACAGGTGTGCCATATGTGAGAGTCATGGAAAATGCCAGAGTTATCTCACACAAGTTGTAGATGAGCCATAGAGTATTACTGATGATCAGACATTTGATAGAGTTATAGCTTTTTGTGTTGATGTACCTCCTTCCTTGTTCACCAGTTGGGGATTTTATTTCAATGTGTGTATACAGATTATGGCCTTCTACACCTCAGAGAAATGTGCTATGGCATAGAAATGTTGCATGGTGGTAGCTCTCTTGTCTATGGCACTTGCTCCCTTACATGTTAAAGCACTGCAGTGATAATTTGGTTTAGTATTCTTCAGGCTGAGGTCTGTGACAGTATTAATATATCCCCTGTGGATCCCTGAAAAGTGTCTATAGTTTGTATATGTAATGCTCCACATACCTTGGTTTCCAACAAGGATGGGTTCTCTATGATTTCCTCAAGGATGTTGAGTATTTGCTCTAGGGTATCCTTGACCATCTTGTAGAGCTCTATTATTTCAGTATCATGAAGTCTATGATATGCCAAATGAGATCAAAATACTCTTCTTCATCTCCTAGCTTGTAGTCTGACAACAGCGGCAGCAGCAGCAGTGCCTTTCACTAAAGCCTGTTGCACATACAAATTAATGATAGCAGCGGGAGCAACCCATAACATTTTTTCTAAGTGTCTTTATGACTGTATTTCAAGGAATATTGGAAATGAGGATAAAAGAGAGAGTTGCATCTGCACACAAATTGTACATTTCTAAATTGCTTCATCATGTTAATTTGCTTCATTAGCATATCATTCTCCTACATATCCACTGATCCCAGGAACTATCGACCTATAAGCCTGATGAGCCTGGTCTGCAAGGCAATGGAACATATCATCATGGAACTCATAAACAAAGACACTGGTAACCTCCAAACTCTGGATCCCACCCAATCCGGGATTGTGAAAGGCAGATCATGCCTACTGAACCTGATCGACTTCTTTGAGGCAGTCACCAAAGCCATGGATGAGGGTAAGTTGGTTCACACAGCCTATCTTGACCTCGCCAAGGCTTTCAACACCATCCCCCATTCTGGAATTATAGCTAAACTCACTAAACTAGGTATAAATCCCTATGTCACAAAATGGGTTGCCAACTGGCTCACTGACAGAACCCACACTGTAAAAGTTGCAGACTCCAAATCTGACCTCAAAGCAGTGACAAGTAGAGTACCACAGGGTTCCGTCCTGGGACCTCTCCTGTTTGGTATCTACTTCTCTGAAGTACAGGCTAACACAGAAGGCCTCTGGCTAACAAAGTTTGCAGATGACTGCAAACTAGGAGCCATAGTCAAGTCCCCAAATGATGTGGATATCCTACAGAAGGGCCTCACTGAGACAGATGCCTGGTGTCAGAGCCATGGCCTCAAGCTCAATGCCAAAAAGTGCAGTGTCATCCCCTTTGGTAAAAACTCTGTACCCATGAACTACCACATAGGCAACAATCTACTTAACACTGAATGCGTGATAAGAGACCTTGGGACCCAGGTGGACAGTAGTCTCTTCCTTTGATAGTCACATCACCACAGTACTCAGGAAGTCCTTCTATGTGGCGCACCTCATCATAAAAGGGTTCTCGTCCAAGAAAAAAGAGGTCATTGTTCTCCTCTACTCATCACTCATTAGACCCATTATAGAGTACAATGCCCCTTTTGGAATGTACCTCACAAGGCATCTGCAGCAGCTGGAAAGGCCACAGAAGTACCTCACAAAGAGGATTACTGGCCTCAAACAAATGCCCTACACTGACCGCCTCAAAAAACTCCAGCTTTACTCTGTAGCATATCCCCTACTCTGAGGTGATCTCTGTCTAACATATAAAGCTATGTCAAACCCAGAGCTGTTGGACATGCTACACCTAAAAAAATCCCAATCCCTCCGAGCTACATGCTCTAGGGACCTAAACCTTGTCAACACAATAAACAGGACACACTGGAGGGATAGATTCCTTCCCCAGAGACTTCCTATACTCTGGAAAAAGCTACCCATCTATGTCAAGCAAAGTTCTTCATTAGCACTCTTCAAGAAAAATCTTGATGAGTGGATGGGAAATAGGAAATACACCCCAGGGATCACTTTGGTGTCTCTGATGGACAGTAGCACAGGAAAATAACTTTCTTGGGTGGTTTAAGCTATGGAACCTTGCTGGCTAGGCTTACGTAGGCCCTTGGGCCTATAGCCTAGTACCTACCTATGAACCTATGAACCTATATTCCTTCCTTCATTAGCATATTCAGTCACTTTCCATTGTTTTGCAGCCAGGCTCAATGTGCACAGCTGTTTAATGAATACCAAATAATTCTCTTGTCACTCATACTCTTGCAATCAACCTTAGCATGAAGTATTGGTGTTCATGAATCTTAGCTATAATTTGTGGATCCTAGCAAAAGAGAAAAGTTGCCCAAAACATGTTCTTACTTATCTTCATGGTTAATAAACAAATGAATGTGGGATGAGAACTAGCCAGAAGGACTGAGAATCAAACAAAAGGATACACAGACATGGCTAAAAAACTTCAGGTAGTCAAACTAAGGGGAAAAGCAAGACATGACATAAAAACTAAGGTGGAAACATTGTAGTAATAAAGGTATATCACTGTTATATAAGGGATAAGACAATTTCAATGACAGAGGGGTCAAACGAAAAGTCTTTTAAAATAGGTGAAAAATTCCAAAACCATGCAGAAGCTTACAGATATAGGGTCATTAAAGAATGTGAAAATAAATGGAAGAAAGTAATTCAATCTTCACAAGTCATGGAATGAATATTTTTCTGGAAATTCATGTGAAATAGTTTGCATTATTAAATACCATACAACTTAAATGGTTAGAATACCTAAAAAGGTATGACCTCTACTGGACGGCAAAGTAAAGTAAAACTCAGCATAAATAAATTACATGAAAGAGATAAGAGCATTCAAAGTTAAGTATAAAGTATTATAAATAACATAAACATTTAACTTAAAAATGAATGAAATAACTATAAGATATAACAAGGTAACTGACTTATTTTAATGGGCACTGAGTTATGTCACAATAAGGAGTTTTTGGTTGAATAATTTTAAAGTGCATATATTTTGTTCAGTATTCCATGTGTTTTGCTAATTCATTTAATACAAGAACATACATGCAACTATATTTTTAGTTGGTTATATTTGTTGATAAACCTGATTCTTTTACAAGTGTTGAATAAACTAGCTGTCGTAAAATGACAGACGACATCTCAGGAGCTCAATTAAATCTTTTACAATAAGCAGGGTATGTTTTCATCTTTCATGGCTTACAGTGTAATCAAAATGTAACTTAGAAGACATTCCTCTAGTTGAAGATAGTTGTTCAATGTATTTTGTAGGTTATGAGTTATTCTGAAGCTTCAGTGGCTTCATGACAGCAAACCAAGAGACAGATTGTTATTGCCATTTTAGCACCTCTGTGTCTCAGAAAGTTAAATTTAATCTTCAGCTATGAGGTATTTTATCTGGGAAAGCTTTCGGTTAAATCAAACAACTCATGGAATATCTTTAGAAAGGAGAGAAAACTATTGCAGCTCCAACTCTGACTGAAAGGCAGTTTTATTCTCTAAACTAGAATGGATAATGACATTTTTAACACATTTGTGTAACTCACTCCTAGACATCTCTTGCTTTTATAGTTTATTTCCTTAACAACAGTTTAAATGGAGCAATGAGCAGTGCAACACAAATATCACAAGCGAATTGCTTGCACTAAATAAGTTAAAAGTAATAATTATTTTTAATGCACATATACAAATCTCTTTCACCTCTGTTTTAGATTTACCACTGTATGAACTAAGATATTTTGGAAATACTTAATGGCATGTTGTTTTTTACCTTTTCTCTTGAAAACTGTAAACTATATTACTCATTTTTATGATTTGTCTAAATTGTATAATGTTCTTACAGAGCTTTTCTCCCCGGGACTCCATTGAAAACGGGCTCTTCTTGGTCCAATGGACTATCCCGGTAAACAAACTGTAAAATAAATAAATAAATAAAATGTGGATGATTGTTTTTTAAAATAAAGAAAGAAAAATGAAGTATTATAATTTTAGAAACATAAGATGGATGTTCTACAGATGAGTAGCTCACTGGACAGCTATAGGAAATTGCTGCAATTAAATATTTTTTGTTGCCTGAACCATTTTTGAGAAAGAAATGCTGAACATTTCAAATGTTTTTTCATACTAAAGGCTGTTCATATCAAATGTATATGATTATATTAAATATTATTATAAGAAACACATTCTTCAAAGATTGCATTATTTTGGATTAGTTAGTAACACTGAATGTTATATAATAGATTCACTTTGTATTTTGATCAACAGCATTTTTCCAATGCATAAGTTAAACATTCTTATATGATATATATATATATATATATATATATATATATATATATATATATATATATATATAAGCCAAATACAGTTGATGAACTGAAAAGTTTTACATCCTTGGTTTATGATACACAGCAATTATGTATAATTATATGTAATGTGTGTTGCCAATTTCTTGTAGATATTACAGGAAATAAATTAGCTAAATTTACATAGCTAAGGGTTAAATGTAATAAAGAATTCTAAGTAACAAAAATGCACAGCATAAGTATTGTAAAGGACCAGATTTTTTTTTAAATGTTACATTTTAAAACTACAATAATGCTTGAATATGAACTTTTTATTATAAGATGTAAAATCATAAAATATATATTAATTGATTTTTTTCTTCTGGATGTTTACATGGAAGTATTGGACAAAGTGAAGCAGAATACATGCAGAGAAACCAAAAGTATCAGTTAATGGTCATATTATAAGTGAGCAGAGTCATCTTATAAAGAAAAACTAAAATAATCAATAGCACCAAAACTAAATAACAATCTGATAGATCAATTTGAATTGAAATACAATGTAGTGATGAAACAGAAGCAGTATTTAAAATAAGAATTATTGGAAGGACAAATAAAAGGAAACAGGTGGGATAATATTACTAAAAAGGCAGAGGGCAATTTAAAAAAGTTACAGTAGAGAACATAAAGAAGACACTGAATTAGACACCATAATAAAATGTGAGATATAAATTAGAGAAAGTAACATTACTGCAAGGAGAGAAAGAAACTGTATGTAAAAGAAACTTCAGATGTGACAAGAAGCAAAATCCAAATATTAGCTTAAAGAACAGAACATTAAACATACATCACAGCAAATGCTGGACAAAATGAAACATTACTGAACATGTGCAAAGACAAAAAACAAAGGAGAATATTTTAAATGCCTTTATTCAAGAAAGTTGATTAATGATATAAATCATAGGAAATGGGAGGATATTGATATATCATTGCAGGAGGATATTAACAGGATGCCAACACAATGCTGGTAGAAGTCTAAAATGCAACTAATGAATTGAAGGCATGAACAGCAGCTAGTCTGGATGGCTTCCCAAATGGAATTATACAAATGGGGAGTGCAAAAATCTGTTCCCCTTCAAAACATCTAATTGTCATAACATCAAAACTCAAAACCCTGACACCATAATATCAAAAACCCAAAACACTGAAAACTCATAACATCAAATTTCATAACACTGAAAATGTATAACCTCGAGTAGTGTATTATCAAACAAGTAAATGTTATAGTTTAATCTGTTAAAATTGTGGTATCACTATAAGACATTGTAGTTTTTATTTATATAGTTATTATTTATATAGTGTAGGAATTTATACTATTTATATAGTGTTTATTCTGCCAATCTGTACATGTTTTTAGGCCATACAGGTAAGTGATTTAGACATTATGTGTACATTCTGCATGGTGATCACAATAAAGTGGGGTTAAGAAATTAACTTTTTTCTACTGTAGTGTGATCTTGGAGTTGGTATATTTAATTTGCAGGGAGTTGTGAGGCAGAGCCCCCCACATGGGGGGTGCAGGGGACCTTGTCCCCCTGCAGAAACGTAGTAAAAAGTGTGTTTGTTAGTTTGGTGTTGTTATGGGTAGAGGGGATACTAACCAGGAAATGAATCAATTCCAACCAATATGCCTACAGAAGCATGTGAGATACACTCCAAAATTGAAAAGCTACATCCTTTAATTTGACTGAATACTATAAAATGCAATAAAATAATAAACACAATAAAACAAAGTGCTTTTTGTCCCACCAGTGGTGAGACTTCTTCAGGCAAACTAATTCTTGTTCATTCCATGTTTAAGCATTTAAATACATTCCCTTCCTAGTCAAGGCTCTACCAGCCAATGAAAAGGGCGCTGTCCCTTACTCATTATTAATAAATGGAAACCTACTCTCTGGGTTAACTCTAAGTTAAACCCACATCAATTATTTTTACAGATGGTAATGCAATAAAATAACAAAAAAATTAGTAAAAAATATATGTATGTATATTTAAATAAATAAACAAATAAATATCAATAGATTGCTATTTTAATATTAAATACTGTGTGTATTTAAATAGGTTAAAAAAGCTTTAAAAACCTAAAAACATTTCATACCATTAGGCTAATATATATATATATATATATATATATATATCTATATATAGATTACAACATATTACAGTATAAATGTTCATTTCATACATATCAGATCACAGTAAAAGGTTTTACAGATATTTTTCCCTCTTAAAAAATCTTGTATAATAAAAATGTTAAAATTGTCCCATCCAAAGAGAATCAAGTTGATTTTTGACAGCCCTAATATATAGATATTCAATTATAGCTTGTCCTATCTACTTACTCACATCCGCTATCTCAAAAGGTTTTTTAATTTTAATATACAAGTAATTGAGTAGATTTCATTCAACTAGGGATAAGCTCAAGATTTAGTCCTGAGTTGCCACATCAATTCTAATTTTTCCAGATAGAGTGCCTCTGGGCCCGCTCTCCCATCTGGGATAACACTGTCTATTGCCTTAAACTTAAAGTGGTGGTCTATATGTTCTTGTCTGTCTGCTGAAAGCATTTTCCAGGCTCCCCTTCTTTATGTAGTACAGGTGTTCATAAACTCTTTCTCTAAACTTCCTGTCAGTCTTTCCTATATAGAATGCTGGGCATTGGGCTACGTAGACTACAGCTTTGGATTGACAGTTAAGTTTATGTGTGACCCCCTATTCCCTGTCACTGATTTTGAAGGATAACCCAGTTAATATATGTGGACAATAATTACACGTTACATTTAAACATGCCATTTATATTCCCATACTTAGGTGTAACATTAGTAGATTCCAAAATATTTTTCAAATTTTGGAACTTTGGCCTCATCTAAAAAACAGTCTGGGTGGGTCTTGGATCCTGCCCCTCGTGGTTGGATCATTCCTGATTATGTCCCAATTCTTATTAATGATTTTCATAATCTCATAGGCATCTATGCTGAAGGGTGTAATCAGATTGCCTGGGCCAAATCTAGTCATACCTGAATCAGTGTTCAACTCTATCACTGTGTTCTCCAATGTGTTTTTCCTATTCAAAATTGGTTTGTAAACACCCCTTTATCTCTTTTCCTGGACCTCTTCCAGTAGTTGGTTCAACAGATAGTTAGGGTAACCTTTACTATAAAACATTTCTTTTAATTTTTTTAATTCATTTACAAACTCAATTTCATTCGTTACCATCCTTGCTGCTCTTACTAGTTGTCCCTTCACTACGGATCTCTTTTGGTGAAGGGGGTGGCAACTACTAAAATGTAAACGTGTATTTGAAAACATTGCTTTTCTATAAATGGTTGCTGAATAGCATCCATTTGTATAATCTTTACTTAAATTTACATCCTGGTATGCTTTATTATCTCTCCCGTAATTAAAAGTGAAAGATAGGAAGTGTGTAGTGTTATTAAAATATGTTACTAGTTCATCCGCTTGGATTTCATCCCCTTCAAATAACATAAAAATGTCATCCAGGAAATGGGTATAGAAATGGATCTGATTTGGTTTGGTTTCCTAACATACTGTTTCTCCCAGTAAGCCATCATGAAGTTTGCTAGGCTGGCCCCACAAGGACAGCCCATGGCTACCCCTATTTTCTGTAGGTAGAATTTATCATCAAACGTAATGAAATTATATGATAAAATAATGTCTAGAATTTCCTCAATGAGTGCAATTTCTTCTACTTGTGCCCCTTTCCTTCATAATATGTTAATGACCCATTCTATTCCCTCCTGGTGGGGGATTGATGAATACAAGTCTGTCACGTCCACTGTCAGGCAATTCAAATTCTTGTTAAACTCCAGTTTATTAATATTAGATAAAAAGCTCTAAGAGCCCTTACATATTTGCCCCTCTTGTTTAACATATTTCTTTAAAATATGATCCACAAATTTGTCACAGGAATATGTAATGCTATTCCTGGCATCCACTAGTAGTCTCATAGGTGGGTCAGCTAGACTCTTGTGTATTTTGGGGATTCCAAAATGTATTGGAATTTTTGGTGCTGGCATGTTCAAGTAATTAAACTGGTCTAAATCAATTCTTCCTTCTCTAAACATGTCCCCCCAGATTCAGCAAGCCCTGCACAGTGTGCAGGAACAGTGCAGGAGCTCCAGGAGGCAATATGTCCACAATTTTAACTAACAAAAACAACAAAATGATAGGGGCTGCAGTAGCTATCATACATCAACATTTGGAAGAGGTTGAGGGGGGTGAGGATGAGAATGCTGTCCACCAACCCACAGTGAGGAGATGGAGAAGAGTGTACAGACCCAGGGTAACCTACCAGGGGGTACATGAGCTGGCAATAGTGGAGCGCTATAGGGTGGACAGGGACCTCTTACAGCAAATTGTTGAACTGTGCTGGCCATGCCTGACACACAAAACTAACAGAGGGGAACCCATCCCAGTGGATACCAAGGTATGTGTAGGCCTAAGAATACTAGCCACAGGTACCTTCCAAAGGCCAACTGGGGATATCATGGGGATCTCACAGGCAACAGCATCCAGGGTACTCCACCACTTCCTGGATGCCATGTCAGCACATGCCAGTGAGCATGTATATTTCCCCAAAAACCCATGAGGCATTGGCCAGCAATAGGCGTCTCTTACACCAAATAGCAGAATACCCTGAGGTAGTGGGTGCTATAGACTGCATGCACATATGCACAAAGCACCATCCAATGATCAGGGTAGGGTCTGTATCAACCGCAAGGGCTTCCCCTCCATCAACTGCCAGGTCGTGTGTGATTCCCAGGGCATTATAATGAATGTATGTGCTGGCTGCCCTGGAAGCTATCACGACTCCCACATCTGGCATCTGACACAGCTGTATCAGAGATTTTCCAATGGGGACATCCCTAACAGTCACCTAGTGGGAGATGCTGGTTATGCACTGGAGCCGTGGCTGATGACACCCATCAGAAATGCACACACACCTGAACAAGAACTCCATAATGAGGCACAGGCACAGACCAGAATTATAATAGAGGGTGTGTTTTGGATGCTCAAGTAACGGTTCCGCTGCCTGGACACATCTGGTGGAGCCTTGCAGTACTCACCAGCTACATGTACTCAAATTGTTATTGCATGTGCCATGCTACACAGTATGATCCTGCAGAAATAGCTGCAGCAGGGACAGCGCAGGGCAGGGCCACTCAGTCCCCCACCATTGCCAAGACCTGCACAGCACAGAGTGACTCGGTGGAGGAACAACCTGAGCCTGCCCCAGTAGGCAGAAGGAGGCATGACCAGTATGCCCTGGCCTTGGCAAAGAGGCAACTCATAGCACATACACTGACACAGTAGAGACCCAGGGAATGACACCTATCTCTAACTCGCACATACAGTAAAAGGGATGCCAAACATGACACTACCCATGCTCAACCATGTATAGGGAGTGTACTTTGTGCATACAACATAGGCAGCCCTCCAGCACCATCCTCAATACTGGCACAGCCACAAGGTAAGTCACTCTTCCTACCAATTGCTGAATGGAGTAGTATGTGTTGTTACTTGTATCTATGGTATGGATTTGAGCATGCAAGGAAATCAGGTGGCTGAATGGGATGCCAGCAGATAGAAGACATCTATAGTGGCAGCATGAGATCTGTAACAAATACTGGTGTCACCATAGCAGCAAGTATTACACATGGTGACAAAACCCACTGCAGGAAATGTGCTGGGCCACATGTGTGTCCATATGACGCACACATACCAGTCAGGGAGACTCACGTACCCAACAACAGTCTCAGCCAGAAGGACAGGTATAGACAAACACAAACAAAGGCTGTGCTAAGGCCTCTGAATGATGGCTATGGGTAACCTCCCCCCCAGGCCTACACAGACAGACTACAACAGGTTAGGCAGTGGGATGTTAGTTCTGAAGGGTAAGAAGTCAGAAACTGATATGTAGGTCAATCAAACCTATGACCTGTAGTAACCCGATATGCCTCTAGGCAGCACGATAGGTTAGAATACAGAATGTAATGGAGTACCTGACATACCAGTTCAATCAGAGCAAATGTGTACAAGTGTCAGGTGTCCCCCCCAATCCTATGTAGAAATGTAGTAACAGTCAGGTGTGCCTCCCCAATCCAATGTAGACATGTAGTAATAGTCAGGTGTGCCCCCCAATCCTATGAAGACATGTAGTAAGAGTCAGGTGTGTCCCCCATTCCTATATAGACATGTAGTAACACACAGGTATGCCCCCCAATCCTATGTAGACATGTAGTAACAGTCATGTGTGCCCCCCCAATCCTATGTAGAAATGTAGTAACATGTATGTGTAGGTATAATACCAGTGGAGCACAGATTACCTGAGGTGGCCAAGGTAGCAGGATAGATTGTAGCATTTGTACAATATACAGGTATGTGTGTGTTAGGTTGGTGTGTGTTTCATATTATGTGAGAGTGGTCAGTATGTATGCATGGTGAGGTTTGTCCTGGTGGCCATTGCCCAGTACTGCCGATGACAAGGCCAACTTTGGAAACCAGGAAAGAGCACTTATGGGCGTGCCATCACTGTCCGAATGGATAAATAACACAGGTGATTTTTTTACATTTTTAAAACCCTCTGTGGATGACCCGCCGGTGCCAGTTGCTGGTAGATCTTGTGCTCGCATTGATGACATCAATGAAAAATTAAAGTTGTTAGATAGTAAAACATTGAAGCTTAGGAAACTTCAGCTTGAAGTAGCATACTTCAGGCAGTGTCTTAGTGAAAATATTGTTCCAAAAGGTTTAAGGAACAATTTTTCACCTTCTAATTTGATACCAGGTGCAGCTTTTTTAACGGATTTATATGCGCTGTTTCAAATGCAAGGCACACAATTGATTGATTTAATCATCAAACATTATTCTTTGAATATTGATGAACTCACTCAGGAAATCAGCCTTTTGGACAATGAAATAAAGATTGACTCTAATTTCAATAGATTTAAATTTGATTATACTCGAATCTTTTCGAGTATTGACACCTTCATGACTAAACTGAAGACCAATAAGTCCAAAAAACTGTTTCGGGATAGGGCTTCTTACCAACACAATAAAGCTTACCCGAAACTGATTTTTACACAAAAGTCAAGTGAGACTGATGGTACTTCAGGGGTCATACATGACAATAATGAGGGTGAAACGGAACAGACTATTGTGAATACTGACTGTGAAAATGGTGAGAGCGATAATGGTCCTAGAAGGAGTAACAGGAACCGCAACAAACAACAAGAGGTGGCGAATAGGGTTCCTAGTAGTAGTAATGATAATAAACCACCTCAAAAAAATTTTTTAGGCAATCGCGGCAACCATCAGCAGGGAGCCAGGGGCAGGAATTGGAACAGATAACAAGCCCCCTAGATGCTTCAACCAGTACTGAGCTTCCGATAATTTTACACAATATAAAAGGTGACTTTACTATTTATAACTTTTCTTCCTTGGAATTGGAACCGGAACTGGTTGAATTGCTAGCACTAGGGAACACTTTTGTTCCCACTAGGCATTGTGATGTGGCTAAAGTGTTAATAGATTTGAAGTGCTATGTAAGAAAACTTAATTTAAAGTTATTATTTAATGATGTTATTGACCATGTAAATGAAGGTTTAAAACTATCCAGTATTTTTAACCCTCCAATCCATGTGGGGCTAAGAATTTTTGAAAACGCATGTGAGTTGGATATTGGACATATGAATAGTTTTCAAACCTCTACATGTAACACTTTTAATATCACAAAAGAACAAATGGAAGCACTTAACCACTTACAAGAATCACCAGTTAGAGTAATAAAGCCAGACAAAGGGGGCGGTTTGGTTATTTTTGAAAGAGCTGATTACACAGAGAGAATGTTACTGGTTTTAGATTCTCCTGCCTATGAAATCACTTCTCTTAATGCCATGAATGGGTGTTTCAATCAAATAAGAGGTTACTTTAGAGATCTATTCATCAATGGTAGGATAGACATGGATATGTATAAATACATTGACATTTCCCAACCTAGGGTTCCAGTGATGTTTAGTATACCAAAGGTCCACAAAAACTATAAGGACCCACCAATGAGAGCGTTGGTTGATGGTAGATGCTCTGTAACTTATCCATGTTCTAAATATATAGATTTTTTGCTTTCTAAATATACAAAACTTATTCCTAGTATCTGCAAAGATTCTTGGACTTTTTTGACAAATATTAATAACATCTGTTTTGATGATTCTTACAATTTTCTTACCATTGATGTAACTGATTTATACACCTCTATTCCCCATCAGGAGGCAATAGAATGGATTGGGTTGCTTTTACAGGAATTAAAAGCTCCTAAAAGTGAAATAGATAACATCACAGAACTCCTAGACATTGTGCTTGCTTCTAATTTCTTTTTGTTTGAAAAATAATTTTACGTCCAAAAACAGGGGGTGGCCATGGGCTCCCCCTGTGGTGTCAGTGTGGCCAACATGGTTATGGCCTACTGGGAGAAATGTTACATTTTGGACAATTCTGATTGGAAACAGCACATTTGTTATTATACCCGGTTTTTAGATGATGTGTTTATCTTGTTTAAAGGAGACCAACAGGCTGTTCAAGAATTTATTGATTACATTAACCACACAACAAATTTCCTTAGATTTACATACCATGTTTCTGGTGAAGAGATTGACTATTTGGATGTGAAACTTATTAAAGATAGATTAAATTCCAAATTTCAGTCAAAAATTTTTAGGAAAGAAACATATGTTAACTCCTTTCTTCACTACACGAGCTCTCACCCTCATAAACAAAAGAGGGCAATTGTCAAAGGACAATTAGTAAGAGCTGTGAAAATGTGCAGTGATTTGAATGATTTTTTAGCTGAGTGTGCTCTGTTAAAAAACATGTTTATTAACAGAGGTTACCCTGAGATACTTGTTGAGGAGCTCATTGAGGAAGTAAAAAGTAAGAGGAGTATTGGTTTTTACAAACCTCTGCTCCACTTTGACGTCCTGGTTCTGACTGATACATTTATTGGTATGGCGGATATGAGTGTTTCAGAAAATATCGAGATTAACGATAACTCCACACAGCTACCTTTGAGTTTTATTACTACATATAATAATAATTCTAAACAAATTTCAGGAATTATCCAAAAAAACTGGTATTTCATTTCTAATAACTCTTTTTTGGTTGAGAAATTAGGCCAAAAACCCCGAATAGTTTATAAGAGGGGAACAAATATTAAAGAACTGCTACAGTATGATCCTGGGCTAAACCAGTTTAGTAGACTTAAAGGTTCCTTTACTTGCGGATTGTGTAATTGGTGCAAGACCATCCGCACCGGTAACACTTTCTGTATAAGGGGTTTGAAATATGATATCAAATCTAAGATAAATTGTGAAACTAAGTCAGTTATTTACATAGCATTCTGTGTTTGTTGCCCTAGTTTTTATGTTGGAAAAACCGACAGAAAACTTAGAGAACGGGTGTACCAACACTGTTATGCAATAAAGAATTGTAAAAATGAAAATGCTTTGGCTAAACATATAACAAAAAATCCGGGGCATAGTTTCCAATTCATGGGCATTGATAACATAATGCCATCTACCCGAGGTGGACCTATATCTCTGCTATTGGAGAACTGGGAATTAGAGTGGCAACTTAGATTAGATGCCTTCAATTCCCCGGGTTTAAATGAGACTTGCAACATTGTTCCTGTGTTAAAATATAGAGCTTATCTCAGGCGGTAACTTCTACTAGTCCATATAGTATCTTACTAGACATTAACCGCTTCTAGATTTGATGCATACTATATTCCCAATAATTTCACATATCAATAACTTTAATCGACTGTTTTTTGAGTGGGTCGATTCTTTACCTGTAATTTAGCACCTTTGGTATCTATTTTATTTTATTTTATGTAGTTTTAACTTTACCTATATATGTCTCTATACAGGAGCCTTTATGTAAAAGTTATTAAAAGGTGTCATATTAACTTTTCCCTGTAAGAACACATGTTTTTATAGTTCATATATACATATGTATACATACACAATGTTTTACACATTTTTTTTATATACATTTTTATGTATTCTTATAATGATTAACATTTTTAGTAAAGATAAGGTTTGGACGTGTCTTTTCTATTATAGGTTTTTGCATAATTATTTATTATATGCATAGAATATATATTTATACATTTTGTTACAAAAGTATTGATTACACGTCCTCAGGAAGTGATGTAACATGTGATGTCTACAATGTATTTAAATGCTCAGTAAGTTTTGGCGCCTTACTGAACATTTTGGTTTACTCTGATGAAGCTTCCGCTTACAGAGAAGCGAAAACGCTAACCTATTTTTGTTAATAAATTTGCGTTAAGGATTTCTTCAGGTGTGTGAGACAGTTTTGGCTTCCGTCCTTTGTTTTCTGAGGTGGCCAAGGTAGCAGGATAGATTGTAGCATTTGTACAATATACAGGTATGTGTGTGTTAGGTTGGTGTGTGTTTCATATTATGTGAGAGTGGTCAGTATGTATGCATGGTGAGGTTTGTCCTGGTGGCCATTGCCCAGTACTGCTGATAACAGGGCCAAGTCCTCACAACTGCAGTGCCAAACACAATGCATCCCAGTATAACACATTCTAGCAGTAAGCCATTGTAAATGTATGGAGGTACTATGTGTCACCATCTGAAAGATGGACATGGCATGACTGTTGGGACAGATATACAAGCAGTACACAGGGGAAAGTACCCCATTCTGACAATGTATAATGTGTAACCATGATATGGACACACCCTTAAAACTGTACATACAGGTTTGCCGCACATTATCTGGGCTTGTAGTAGGGAATACCAATGTCGTCTGGCCAAACACTCGCAGACCACAAAGGTCATAGGAATGATGTATTGAGAAACAGCTGATGTCCCTGCACAAGCCAGCATAACTGGAATGCCCCATATATATCTGTGAGTCAGATGCAAGTAGTGTCCATAGCACACATGCACCCAGCTCAACCAACCAACCCCCACATGTATTTCTCCGGTCTTATCCCTGCTGTTGGGAATGGGTACAATATGACCCCCACCTGTGTATTGCAATAGCAAAAGAATGCAGCATGCAGTGCAGGTGTTCCATGCAGGTGTGTCCCTAGCTGTAAGCAGCACCCTGCCAGCATCCACACCACTGGATCAATACTGACAGAAAGTATTGGCATGAACACCCAGTACACCTACCCTGTCACCCCATGTGAATATACTGTATTGCAGTCTGGAACTGTAGGACTGACAGAATGCAACTGCCTGCTACAGCTGGCCTGCATCACTACCAAATGGCCTACAGTCCTCTGCCAAAGACCTGTGTCTCACCCGTACTGCCAATGTATGTTATGTCATGGACTCCCAAATAACAACATAACACAGTCCACAGAACCCATATGCAAGGCCATGTGGACAAGCCACAATTACATGTCCACCATGTCCCACTGCATGAACTGTGGACCAACACCAATATACTGCTGTGATGAGGTGATAACTACAGGGAAAGTATCAGGGAATGTTTGCATAATGTACGGAAGAGGATAGAAAAATAGGGGGTGTGGGAGCATGGGCAGCATGGAGTGTGCAAAGTCCGAAACACAGCCGTGTGCACATACAATGGCTGGCTGCAAATACAAGAATGGGTAGCTACAAACCAGTTCATAAACCACAATCGGGGTAATGTCCTGACTTATGACCCCTGCCTCTGAGTAACCTGTGTGCAGCTGTGAGGTATTGCCACAGCAAGATAAGGCCATACTGTCATGTCAATGGATGTACAAATATGGGATTCTCTGCCACCACTGTACCAAGGGACTGAACCAGTTACACAGACCTAGCAGCAAGTGTCTGCAGCTCCCCCTCCAGAATGGCATAGGTTTGCAGGAATATGTAGGCATTTGACCACAATACTGGACACAGCTGCATTCACCCTGTGTTCCCCAGGACATCACTGTGAGCAAACATGTCTACCTAACAGTATTTGATGACATAAAACATCACAGTGTATAACAGTACACATGTCTGAATATCTCTGCTAACACCAGGAATATATAACAAAAGCAGCACAGACACAATTACCTACAATACCCACTGTCCCTTGCCCAGTTGGACCCCATATTGTCAACTGATCTACAGATATACTGCAGAAACAGTTTGCTAGCTGTAGGTGTAGAACACAAAAGTCTGCACTGGAGTACAATCTACCTGAAATGGATTCACACGTTCAGTAAAGAGGGTCATACTGGGCATGCTCCCACACTTAGAGAAATTAAGGCAATGCCAGACAACAAAATACTGAAAGTCATACTGGGTATGCTCACACACTTAAAGAAATGAAGTTCATATCTGGCAACAACAGTGGACCATACATATCTATCAGTTGCAGATGATAGTGCATACAACCTCCATTGCCCTTCTTTGGCAAGCCTGCTGATGTCATTCCCTTTGAAATACACCTTTGAGGAATGGGATTCCGGATATTGGCAAAGGCTCTTGCCACCCCCATAGTGCCTTTTTTAGGCAAGGCTCAAATTCTAAACCTACCACCCTAGAACACAAAAAAGGAAAAAAACTAAGGGTAATGCTGCTCAATGCCAGAAGTCTAAATCTCAAAATGCACGCACTCGAGGCCCTTCTCAGTATGGAGAACATCGATGTCTGTGCTGTGACAGAAACCTGGTTCAAGGCTCCTGAGAGCACCCCAGCACTATCAGGTTTTACCTCATATCATGCGTTCCGGCCCCAAAATCCGGACAATACCAAGAAAGGAGGGGGGGGTATCCATATTCATCAAGGACACCCACACCTCAAGACTGGTGGCAATGCACGATGCATCGGAGACCATCCAGGTGCAATTAACCATAGGCAAGACTGCTCTGCAAATTGTAGCATGTTACAGGCCACCCTCACAAACTCAGGAACCTCACATGGCCTTCCTGAAAACACTAGAGGGATAAATGTATCACCAAACACCATCATACTAGGTGACTTCAATTACCCTAATATAGACTGGGAACACTACTCAAGCCCAAACACCCTAGCCCAAAAGTTCCTGGAATTCATAAACTCAAATGCCATGGAACAACTAGTCACCATCCCCACAAGAGGAGAAAACATACTTGATCTCATCATCACGAACATGGGAGCACAATGTTCAACACCGAAGTATACCTCTCACTGGTGAGATCAGATCACAAACTAATCTCGCTGGAGGTCCTCATCCCACCCCCACCTGAAATAAAAAAAGACCACAGTAAAGAACTTCTCTTAAGCCGACTTCACACTTCTAAAGACTAGTGTGGTCTCCTTTAAGGCCCCCGAGCCGGCGGAAAACAGTACTCAAGCCGCTGAATCACTTACAAATGCCTTCTACCAGCACCTGCAGGACTGCATGGATAAGGCAATCCCAAGCAAAACAAAGACTCTTTGTACCAAAGGCAAGTGTCCAGTCTGGTGGACCCCAGCCATAAACAAACTCTACAACAAAAGGAGGAAGCTACTACAAGATAGAGCAAAATCCTTAAAAGGTAAGACACCCTTGATCACTATAAGTAAAAACTAAGAGCTCTCATAAAATCATCCAAAGCAAATTTTGAGAGAAAAATAGCTAAAGACTCAAAAGACAATCATAAGGCCTTCTTTAGCTATAGTTAGAAACCTGGGAGGAAACTCCCAGATATGCTCAGAACTAGTTCAAAATGATGTGAAGATTACTGATCCTACAGACATTGCCAACATACTGGCTGACAGGTTCAGTGCAAACTTCTCCCCTCCCAAAAGGAGAGATATCTATACCAAGCGATTGCAGCCCCCAAACATCTCCAACGCCCAAGTGAGAACTGCTCTCCAAAACAAAAACACAGCATCCATGGGACCTGATGGTGTCCCCGGCTGTGTGCTCCACGAACTCAACGAGGAATTAAACCCACAGCTAGGACAGCTGTTTAATCATAGTCTTACCTCTGGAGACGTACTCGCGGAGTGGCGAACTGCAACTGTGGGTCCACTTGAGAAAGGCGGTGCCTCCACCGACCCTGGAAATTACCGGCCCATTAGCTTGACAAGCCTTATCTGCAAAGCCATGGAGAGGATCATAATGGACCTCATAAATAAAGACATAGGGAATTTGCAGACTTTGGATCCATCCCAGTTTGGCTTTGTCAAAGGCAGATCATGCCTTCTAAACTTGGTTGACTTTTTCAAACAGTCACCAAAGCCATTGATGAGGGAAAGGCAGTCCATACAGCCTACCTCGATCTGGCAAAGGCCTTCGATACAATACCCCACTGGGGTATCATTGAAAAACTCATCAGCTTAAATGTTAACCCATACATCACAAGATGGGTTGCAAACTGGCTGAGTGACAGAACCCACAGGGTCAGAGTTGCTGGCGCCATGTCAGACTCAAAGCCTGTCACAAGTGGTGTACCACAGGGCTCAGTCCTGGGCCCACTCTTGTTTGGCATCTACTTTTCCGAAGTACAAGCAAACACAGGAGGGTTATGGCTGACAAAGTTTGCAGATGACTGCAAACTGGGTGCCATAGTAGAAAACACATCTGACACAGATATCCTTCAGAAGGGTCTCACAGAAACGGATAACTGGTGCCAGAGCCATGGCCTAAAGTTAAATGCCAAAAAATGCATAGTCATACCCTCGGGAAAAACAAGGTTACCCCTAGCTACCAAATAGGTGGCAATCCACTGAGCACAGAAGAAGTTATCAGGGACCTGGGGACCCAGGTTGATAGTAGTCTGTCATTCGACACCCATGTAGCTAAAGTAGTTAGTAAGACCTTCTACACTGCCCACCTTATCATGAAGGGATTCTCATCTAGATCAAGGGAGGTCATAGTCTCCCTATACTCATCACTCATCAGACCAATGATTGAGTACAATGCCCCATTCGGAATGTATCTGACCCGACACTTGCAGCAGCTGGAGAGGCCACAAAAGTTCCTCACCAAAAGGATAAAGGGTCTCAAACATCTGTCCTATGCTGCCCGACTGAAGGAACTCCAGCTCTATTCAGTCGCCTACCGCTTGCTCAGAGGTAACCTTTGCCTAACATACAAGGCCATGTCAAACCCAGATTTGATGAATATGCTTCACCTCAAAAAATCTAGATCCGTCAGAGCCACAAGGGCGGGAGACTTAAACCTCGACACGGCTATTAATAGGACGTGCTGGAGGGATAGATTCATCACCCAAAGACTCCCTATGCTGTGGAACAAAATCCCGGTATATGTGAGGCAGAGCACCTCGCTGGCCTTGTTCAAGAGAAATCTTGACCAATGGATGGGAGATCGCAGATATACCCCAGGGATTACCTCAGTGTCACTGCTCGACAGAGGCACAGCAAAATAATGGGTATAGTTCCCCATACTAAAGGGGTGGCGTAAGCCACAAAACTATGGGCTAGGCTTGTAAATGCCCTCGGGCAGATAGCCTAGTATGAACCTATGAACCTATGAACCTATGAATACTCTAGTAATCTTCGTGGCACATCCTAGAACTGCATAATGCTGTAGTGTGATAAACTACTTTAGGTAGGAGTTCTATTCCCAGACATGCAAGTGTGGATGTGTGTGTTTGTCTGTATAGAGAGCAATGCTTTTGAGGCCATTCACAGTCACTACAACTTCCATTGCCCTTCTTTGGCAAGCCTGCTGATGTCATTCCCTTTGAAATACACCTTTGGGGAAGGAGTAGCCCAGTGATCTCCATGGCACGTCCTATAACTGTGAAATGCTGTAGTGCAATAAAGTAGTTAGGTAGGAGTTCCAATCCCAGACATAGCAACTGTGAGACTTGGTGTGTGTGTGTGTCTGTGTTTGTCATTCATATCCTGTGTGGAGGTGGCTGTGAGTGTGTAACAACTGAACTTATTGTGGAGTAGATTTTTCAAATTTCTTATGTGGTGGGCATATTATATGTCACAATGTCCACCTTACAAGGATAACAGATGTCAAATAGCTGAGAGGCTAGGGTTGTCAATCTATACCCCTACATGTGACATCAAAGCCTGGCAAACAAATTAAGCAACCCTTGTATTACCCAGAGAACACTCCCAACCCATGTGTCATAAACAAACACACTTGCCTAGACAACAACCGCTTTGTCAATAGTACCCTGCATATTGCCCACAGATAGTAACCATGGTGTGATTGCAGTGGACTACAGAGGGCATGGCACCCTGTCCCATCACTACAATAGGCACATGATTGCATACAGTGTGCCCTCACTATGTTCCCCACTGGATGCCTGCAACAACTGTAGTGCCATCAAATGTGACCCACAAAGGACATACCATGCCTTAAATACATGCCCTGTATGTACAGATGCCACTGACACCAGGGAATACCTGTATCATGCTATCAATGTAGGTGCAGGGTCAACCTGGTGTCCATTACCAGTTCCCCCTACATGAGGCCAGGACTGGCACATCTGATGATAGCAATCTGGTACACAACATGGGTCAGACAGCCAGATACAGTTCCACATGTCACTGAACATGCATGTGGGATGTGTGCACATCCCAGACACTGTCCGTGTCATGGACTATAGAACACATACATGGCAAGCATTGCACAGCACTGGCCACACACAATAGTAACCCAGATGACTGGATGGTAAATACAATACCCACCTGTGTGGGCCAATCCAGACACTACACACCTAAGCCACACTGCAGACCATTGTCATGTGGCCTGATGCCAAAGTATACCCTTCACCTAGCCTTGTACAGCCTTCTGGCACAGTCAATCACTACTGACCTGTGAAGCAATGCACCCATGCATGTCAGTACTGGCACCCTGTCTCTGTGTGTGTGGAGTAAGATACTTTTGACCCCATTCATACCCACTCAACTCCCGTTGGCCTACTGAAGCATGCCATCTGATGTCAGACACCTTCACATACCCTTTGCCCATATATCATCCGGATAACCTGTGTGGTGCATGTGATACCTGCGTATTACTCTATTTTGGCAAACTAGCTAGTTAGGAAGTCTATTCCTGACCCTTCCAATGGTGTTAATGTGTGTGAGTCCCCGAGAGAGTGTGGCTGTGTTGACATTGACACCTGTTCATGTGGGCAGGCATGTGTACTACACCTACCTTATTGCTCCTATATCACTGTTGCAGATGTCACTCACCATTGGATATATACTTTGGACAGCTTCCAAACATGTAAGCTATGTGGTGCATGCAATAATTGCATAGACATGTGATAGCAATACATAGTCATTCAGGGATTTGAAACCCTGTACTATTAGGTGTGTGACACAAACATGCTTAGATTTTACTCTCCCACCCCCTCCCTGACTTACTTTGTATCTCTCTCTCTCTCTCACTCCCTCTATGGTGGATGTGGAGAAGTACACCTGCTTTGTTTAGGCAACAGCTTGTGTTTTGTAAGTAATGCTCATGATCAGCTTATGGCCTCTGCATGAATTGCAGTTCCCCTCTAGCTGATTGCATGTGGAACAGCTGTGGTAACATTCCCATAGCCAATTGCATGGAAACACACTCCAATATCTACGAACATCGTGTGGGTATTGGGCCTTTTCATTCACTGTGAGCAGGACCTCAGGTTGGTGTTTGGCAAACAGCATCACAGACGATATTGGGATTTACCTCTAACAACATACACTGTGGAGACAGGCCAACAGACAGGAGGGGATGTGCCAGACATGACTACAGAATGTAAGTGTTGCTCTTATACATTTGGAGTAATGTCAGTTTAACAGGGTGCATGTGGATATGGCTGGTGTACATGATTAAATACCTGTCATGACAGTGTTATGTGTTTGAGGAAACTCCCACCTGTAGGGTTATCTGCAGACTGGGAAGTGTGTGGAGTCTTATGTGTCTTGTGTTACTCACAGAACACCTATCTTAGAACTGCAGAAGCATAGTCCGAGGATTGCAGTCAGTACATGGTGACAGCCATGAGAGTTACTGACATCATATCCCTCATAGGACATATGTCACAACAAACCCTGGTAAAACAGTAAATGTATGAGGTTATCACAACAACATGCCAATATTAGCCCAGTGTTTGTGGCTCCAGCCACAAGTCTGTCAACCTTTGTATATATGTTATGCATATATTCTGTACACCATTATTTATTGACAACATACCTGATAACAAGCCAGTCAGATATCAGACTGTTAGACATGTTATGTATAGTAGGGGTTATTTCTGAGGACATAACCTGGGCATTCTGCGGTTGTGTGTACAGTACTGGGGTCTGTGTACTTATGGTGATTGTTGACAGGATGTGTATTGCGCATACGTACCTTGGGCTGTGCACAGACTGTGGTAGATGCCATTGTTCTTGGTCCTGTTCTATCTGAGGTCACATGCCGCTCCAGTGCATGGTAGCCTATCGTCTCACATGTCTGTAGGGCCAAACACATGTGTCCCATACCACAGACAGGCATTAGACCACACTGTGTCATGACCCAGTTTATGTAGGGTTAGTGTGTGAGTGGCACATAGGAGGTTGGTGTTTATCAGACAGTCCATATAGTGTCATATTAAGCTTGCATACCATATATGGCTGTGGCTGTGTTCACATTGGTTGTGGGTATGCACTTTCACAAAGGTGTCTGTTACTCTGTGCTGTGACATGCGTGTAGAGCCTGCTGTATATGCAGGTACATGTGTATTCCCCAATACAAAATGTTGTCCAGTGTTGTGGCAGTCTGCCTGTAGTTTGCACAGTGCTTTGTGACATGCCTAACAGCTTAGTGTAATTACGCAGTGTGCTGTTATGTCCAGTTATTTTGAAGATATACTGTTGCCAGGCCTCCATAACTGTTGTGTATTTCTGACAAAGCAGTGGGATTTTGTACAGATGTATGTCACTACCTACTGGGTAGTATGTGGCCATGTGAACTCTGTACCACCAGGTATTATGTGTCAGGACAGACTGGCGTGTGTGACTGCATAAATTGTGTGGGCATATGTAGTCCAGTATTTATGTGATATACCCATGTACATGACTGTTAACATCCACATTGTCAGGTGTGGCCCACATGTCTCACATGAAGGGGATCTGTGTACACCTCTGGACTGACCACAGAGTGCCAGACTGTCCACATATATTGGTCATATCTCTGCTCTAGTCCACAGGATCATTACTGTGCTAGCAGTGGTACTGTACTATGATGTCCTTAGGATGTCTGTCAGTAGCCAATGGCATACATGTCAAAAGGAGATGTGACCTCCCACACACAACATGTCTGTTAAGACAACCCCTGTTACAGTAGCAACAGTCTACATATATACCTGCAATACATACATGACATCCCCTTGCACTAAGAGGTTGGGACTATTGTTGCTGAGGTAGAACATCTGGATATATGGTAAACATATATATATATATATATATATATATATATATATATATATGTATATATATATATATATATATATATATATATATATATATATATATATATATACAAACTCAAATATATACAAATAGCTATATATGTCTACACATATACAGATATATAGATATATATTATGGATATCTGCATATATATCAACATAAATAGGTATATCTGATTAGATATGTATGCACATATAGTTATAGATATCTACATATATATCAACATAATTAGGTATATCTGTACACATAGGATGTGTATAAATATATATATATATATATATATATATATATATATATATATATACAGAAAGATCTAATAATGGCCATATATATGATGCACTATACAGATGTGTAGAAATACATATCTATGAATATATATGTGTATGTACATGCAGACATATATCTACATATGTATATGTATATATCCATATTCTGGTCATGTGTAAACATTACGGTTGTGTATACCTTCCCAGATGTATCTCACCGTATGTATCTGATATGTGTATATTTAGATATAACAACATATGTGATGCAACAGTAATATCAATAACAAACAATTTTTTCAAATTTGGTAATAATCTTTTCCAACAAACATCTGGAGTCGCAATGGTGTCAAGGGTAGCTCCCTCCTTTGCTAATCTCATCATGGCCCATTGGGAATTACAATATCTTTACAATTCCCTTTATTTAGACAATATTTTATTCTATAGGCATTACATTGGCTATTTAATTTTCCTTTGGAAGGGTGATGGAGATAGTTTTTTGGCATTTGCCGAGTATTTGAATCACACCACTAACTTCCTGAAATTAACAGTTGGAGGTTTTGGTGACTCCATAGATTTTTTTAGATGTGCACCTATCATTTGATCTTTCCTCCAAAAGTATTGTAAGTCATATATTTAGGAAGTCTACCTTTGTAAATCAATATTTACATAAGGAGAGTTTACATCCCAATCACATGAAAAGTGGAGTTGTCAAGAGTCCGTTTATACGCCTTAGTAGTTTAATCAGTGAACAATCAGTTTTTGTTGCAGAGATGGAAAAACATACACAGTTTTATGTACAAAGGGATTATGATGTAAGTTGACTAAATAAAATAGTAAGAGAAGTTTTAGGGTTAAGAAATACCTTAGCTTGTCCAGTTTTTAAAATAAAAGACAGAGATGGAGGGGCTTTCTTGACTAGGTTACATAGGAACCTTGATATTCTTTCCTTGGCTTTTCCTATACCCATTTGCAATGAGATGTTAAGTATCAAAAACATTATTTTTGATAATTGGAAAGTCATGATGGGAAATACAGAACTTGTTAAGATCATAGGGGACAAACCTTTTTTTTTTACTTACAAGAAGACTATTAACATTAAGTCCATATTAGAGAACAATAAGGTCTTAGTTCCAATAACAAGATCTACTATGTTGGGTAGCTTCCCATGTGGGCATTGCAAACAGTGTAGGTTCATTAGCAATGTTTCTTGTATTGAGTTTAAACACATTAGAAGGACTTTTTGGGCTAAAGATCATTATACATGTAACACTACTAATATTGTTTATTGTGCTAAGTGTGACTCTTGTAATAGTTTTTTATGTAGGTAAGACTATCAGAGCCTCAAATAGAAGGATTTATGAGCATTGCTTAGCCATAAAAAAGAAGGATGGTACCAATGCTTTGACTGTTCATGTTTCTATTTGCCCAAATTTTAAACATCTTTCTTTTTTTTGTGTTAGAAAAGGTCAACTCTGATTTATTTATTGGTGATTATAAAACATTGCTTGAATGTCGTGAAAGCTTATGGCAAATATCTTTGGTTGATGATAAAAAAAACAGGTCTCAATGGGACCATTAATATTAAATGTTTTTTTTTGCAGTTAGCAAGACTTAGGTAGTTATAATTAAGTCTATGTTATGTATGGTTGGTTGATACAAGGTTAGGCACTAACATTAAATTGATTCACATTTATATGTATATGTATATATATCTATCTATATATATATATATATATATATATATATATATATATACATATATATATATATATATATATATATATATATATATATGTGTGTATATATATATATATATATATATATATATATATATATATATATATATATATATATCTATTAGGTTATATTGAATTAGTATATATTTTTATGACAAGAAAGCAAAAAAACTACCAGTAAATGACAGCTCTACTTTCCACCAGAGACTCTTTAATATACAAGCAAAATTTCTCTTAGCGCCTCGGCCACAGCCTTTACAGAGTAAAAAACTTTTCCTTCTAAAAGTCATTCATTTTATACCTTTCTTAACACATTCCACTTCAATTAATTAATTATATACAAATTGATAAAATACTATTCAATTAATATTTAAAGTAAAAACATCTTTACATAAAACTTTTCCAGTTACATTCCTTATTCAACCCTTTGGGCTGCAAAGTGTCATATTTCATTATAAGAATAGATTCCTTTCTTCTCAGTGCAAACTTCAACATATCTACATTCCCATAGTGATATATTATTTGTTCTAAAACTGTTACCTGCATTCCATTAATTTCCCCCTTATGTACTCTGTTAAAATGCACCGCTATGGGGTTTGTAGCCTTATTATTCCTCACATCCCTTACATGTTCCTTTATTCTTTCTGCTAAACTTCTCTTGGTTTCCCCTATATAATATTTGTCACATGGGCAGCTTATAATGTAAATTACTCCCTTACTTAAGCAGGAATATGTTCCCTATGTGTCAAATCTTTTCCCTCTTTTTTTTCTATTTTTGTTGTTATATACTGACAAATGGAACATTTTCCACATGGAAAAGTTCCCTAGTCATAACATTATTCTGAATTTTTTCTTCTGGTCTTATATATTTTCCACTTACCAAAAAATCTTTGAGATTCCGTCCCCTTTGATACGAAATTCTCAATTCTATTTTAGACAATGAGGGGACCTCTCTCTTAATTTGTTTCCAATAACCCTTGATTAGTTTGTTGAGCTTTTTGGAAAAAGTAGTATATTTAGTAGCAAAAAACATTTCAGAACTCTCAGTCTCTCCTGCACTTTTCTTTATTTTGTTCTGTCTAATACCCTTTTCAATTATCCTTTCTTGTTTACTGCTATAAATTTTAATATAACTTCTATATACTTCTTCTGGGTCATAACCCCTATTGATGAAGGCCGTTAGCCTCTTCACGTGCCTCATTAATATTACTGCACAACCTTTTTATTCTCAACATTTCCCCAAAAGGAATGGATTCCAATGTATGACTCGGATGGCAGCTGGTAGTATATATGTTATTCACAATATTTATTTATGAAAAGTTATTTAACCATTTTGAGTTTAACCATTGGGTTATTTTGTCATGTGATTAGTGACATAATTGTATTTAAGTGTTTGTAGTGAGTGAGGTATTTTTTCTGAAGAAGCTCAGTTTGAATAAAGTGAGTGAAAGTGCTAAACAGTCCTGTACCTGGATTTTATTGTCTCCATTTTGGTGTTTTTTTTTTACTTTTTTTACTTTGTTTTAATATCAATAAGTTCTACACAATTGTGGAAGTCAAAGCAATTGTTCAAAATTATTCACTATATGTACTGACAGATATATTGGAAAACAACACCTGTCTTCACAGCTGTCATGGTGTAGTGGTTAATTGTTGTGACTATAGTTTACAGGGTCCTGAGTTCAAGACCTGCAAGGGCTGTGTATTTTGTTGTTGGGCAGAACAAGGGCGGTTAGATACAGAGTGGTTAAGGCAGTTTTGAGCAGCTTTAAGCACGTTTGTGCAGGTTTGTGCAAAGCTAAGCGGTGCTAAGGTATGGGTAAATGTACGGGTGCTTACACTGTGCAAGCTTCGCGTACCAGTGCGCAAATGTGCTTAGCATTTATATTGCAGCAATGCTGACACCTGCTAAGCATGGCTCAGCCCTGGTAACCAGTGCTCACATCCCAGTCTGATAACATAGCAGGGTAATGACAACTGTAATAGGTGTATGTAATGCCATGTACATAACATGCATCTATGTGCTGTCAATACAGTAGCAAAGGGTGTGAGTGTCAGTCTGGAACACTCAAGTGTATAAGACCTGTACAGCACTCTTATCTGTGTGAATGTTTTACATACAAGGGTAGTAACCCAGGTTACATGCTGTCACACTGGCATGTAGTGTATCATGGTGGTACTACTGTTGACAGTGCATTCCCAGGTAAGCGTAGATTGCTAAATGTAGTACTGACAACAGGCACCCATGCAGGCATAGCTGGACTCTGAGACTTCATGTTCCTGGTGTGTGAGCTGTGTCACAGTAGATATACACTACTGGATAATGATCTAACATGTGGAAAGTAAATGTATACTAGTGTCTGTACAGCACATGTCAGTGAGGGCTTCCAACATGTAGTAATGGCATACTTATTGATGTCAGACGTCTGTTTGTCGACACATTCATCCTACTGCATATCTACTTGCCAAGATGATGTCTGTCAGTCCCTGTACAGATGTGTAGATGGCACGTATCTGGCTTGGATATATACAGGCAACCTATGCTTGACTGACACTGACATGTCTGCTCAGCTGTGTTATAACTGGCACATATAGGAGACAACACCCAGTACACACCACATGCCATGGGTATCTCAACTGCACTACCGCAGTCAACAGAACATGCTTGGGTACAGGTCTCCATCACAGACACTAGCCATGTGTTGTAATACATGTTACATACATGTCAACTGGATCACCTCAGTGACCATTTGCAGGAGGCACCCAGAGGATTGGCTGATGCATGCCACTCTCACTCTGAGGGTCACCACATTGGTGTCTGTTGATAGATTGCCTACTGGCACATGGCAGGTGGCATGATACCACTGTATACACATCCCCTGCACTTCCCATCTCTCCATAGACAATAGCCAGGTACACACCTATGACCACCTGCAGCGATGCACACCAGTACTGACAAATGTGTACGTGTGCATTAATGAGGATAGCAGTGTCTGTGTATTAGTACACCTGTAGTTGGAAATACCATGAGGGCCTTCACACCCACCACAACACCCATTGCCATAGTAAGATGTGGCTGCTGCTGTATCAGACATTACATGTACCCTGTTATGCTCCTCTCCCTAACTGCTACATGAGCGTTGCAGTATCAGCACAACAGTGTTGTACACATGGGTTGATAGGCATGAGACACCCATTGATTCTGGCAAGTGTGCGTATGTGTGCATGTCTGTATATCTGTAAGGTACAGCATTCTGAGGCCACATACTCCTATTACAATATGCATTGCCACACAGTAGTACAGATAGTGCCGTTGCTGTCCATAGGTGAGACATGACAATGCAACATCCTACTATGCCTGTGACATGTGCATTACATGCGTATCCCTGTAGTACCACTGTTGGGATGTACAATGGGTTGTATCGCAGTCGTGGCCAATGTGTGATAGTGGGTATTTCACAGTGTCATCATGGGTTCCAGTGAGTACAATATTAACTGTGGGATGGGGGTGCTGTGTACACTGTCATTACACCATTGTAAACCCGGTATATGTCCCATGTACCACTGTATGGTGACCACTGTCACCATCAAGCATATGGGTAACTGATACCACAATCCAGCCCAGGTATGCATGTGCTGTGTGCAGCCTACCTGTAACACACTGGGCACACTAACATGTTAGCACTGATAGGCCCAGGTCTCTTGGATGTATGTCTGCCTGTTATGTGTCTGTTAATGTGTATATGATGGTATGTCACACTATGTATTGTCCATATACAACCATTACATCCCCCATTACCATACTGTACATGTCTGGGGATGTTCTGCATGTAACATGTAACCTGGAACACATCTCACTCTAAATGCTGTGTGGTGTCTGCAATGAAAGCCACACACTTCACTAGCATGACATACGTAGGTATGGGTCTAGTCCCAGTGTTGCCAAGTAAGAGTGTGCATGTATGTGGTGGATCTACATCAGATTTCTGATTATACATATCCCAGAGGTTCACCTGTCCATGTGGCACAGGCAGTAACTGTTATACAAACCTGTGACATGTGTTCAACTGTACCCAGGATATGTCACAGCCATGGTGTCACCAAAGTGTTATACCCCTTCTGGAATATGACTGCAGACCATCCTCCTGCTGACACATGTACACCTACAACACAAATGGATAACATTATGGAGGCCACAATCATTCAGTGTTACTAACAGCTATAATGCATCATGGCTGGACAGCTACACTACCTGACATGTATGCATTAAACATTACTCCTGACAATGTGTAACACAGCAGTACATTGGTACACTGTAGTACAGTCAGTATGTACATCAAAACCATATTATCCTGTCCATGCATTGATGTTATGTATGACAGGGATGTGGCACAGGTATCATCATATGCACATGGTGTGTTGTTGGTTTGCCAGAGAAATAGGGTGGGCCATACGTTTGACACCATGTGTGTTGGTGAGGGGTGTATTTAGTTGAAATGGGTGTGGTGATGTGGTGTGTGTAGGTATGAGGTTGCCCTAGGTGTGTTCATATAGTGTGTGGGTATGCATGCACAATTCTGCCATGTGGCTGCCCTATACAGGTGTTTCTTGGATAGCTGCAGACCATACCTGGCAGGGTGTGCTGTTCACTGCCTCTGACAATGGACATGCAGACTGTGCCTGCCAGGAGTTCCATGGGCACATCCAGGTACAGGCCTTGATGTGCTACTGTCCCCTGATTTTGACAGATGTCCGCTGGAACCAGGTCCCTCTTGGGACTGTCCAGGGTCACGTGCACATTCATGTGGCCTGCTGTGGTGTGGTGTGGACAGCACCCCCTCTGCAGTGCTGGGGCTGGTACTGCCACTACGGGAGCACCTTGGTGTCCTAGCACATCCATGTTGACCACCAGCTGTTGGTGTTTCTGGCCTACATCCATGCAGCCATTGCCCCACTCCCACCACATGTTCAAGCAAGGACAAACCATGGTCAATGAGGCCCACCATTTCACCCAACCATCTATCCATGACCTCGGTATAATCATGGAGGGCATCAGCAAGTTCATAGAAGTTGTCACTTACAGATGAGAGAGCAGACCTCTGCAGTCTCAGGCCCTGTCTGTTGTACAGTCCCATACATGTCTGCACCCCCATGACAGTCTGAAACATGCGCCTGGTGGTACCAGTTGTGGCGCTTCTGCCAGGGGCATGTTGATCAGCGGCCCTACCACGAGCACCCCAGTACATCTGCCTATGTAGTGCCCTGACCAGACATCTGATTATGCCTGCTGTGACCAGACACAGTCGGCTTAGATACCACATTCTCCTGTGCACTGCCACCAACCACCAACTGTCCCTCTGCTATGGCCACTGGTGATAGGCTATATATAGGCACTGTAACTGTGTGCGAGGTTGGGGTGGCTAATCGGGGAATGTCAAACGATGGCACAGTTTCAGCCTCTGACAACCCAGCCTGTGCCTCAACAGTACTGTCATCATCTTCGATGTCTGTATGGACACCAACATCAGATTGCATACAGGAGGGACCCTGACCCACCTCGCCACCTGTGGAGGAAAACAAGAAATGCACTTTAAGACCTGTACAGCATTGCATAACAGTACACTCATACACACACACACACATACACACACACACACACACACACACACACACACACACACACACACACACACACACACACACACACACATATACACACACACTGACATTCCACCTTAATACCTACCTGTCCCTGAGTTTACAGACAGTCCCATGTTTATGCACATAAGTTCCCCATCCTGCATCATACTTAGTAACATACACTCATTAATACCATTCATTAACGCATCATTCCTTTAAATGCCTAGATGAGTCACAACACAAGACCTGTTACTCAGTTACCTCCTTGACTTGAGTGGAGTAGGTTTTACATGCCCTCACTGATGTCATCCAGTGTTCAGCCTGGGTATGTCCGGATATCATGAGAATGGCCCTATATGTTAGGGGTTACTATGTTCATTCCATAATGTCATACAATGGAGTGTCATATGTAACTATTGCTCAGTACATGCCACATCTGCTGCTCAATCAACTTATCATGTGGGCAACAGTAATACATGGATACACTCCCTGGTCTTGTCTAGTAATTCCCCAATGTATCTGCAGTGCTGCATATATGGGTAGTTGTTCACCTTTTTGCTGATTGCAATATTAAGGGTATACCTGGTGTTTACTTTCCCTCCCAATGCATGTTCCATGCTACAGACCTTATTATACTATCAGCTGTCCTGTGATTACATATCAGACAAGTATTCCTGGTGTTTCATGTGTCAGTCCATGTCCATGTACTGCAAGATCCCAAACCGAAGTACTGCCGTAAGAACAACTCCGCAATCACACATGTGCATACATGGACACACAAACAAACACACACACACATGCACACACACATACTACATGCATCAAACCCCCTCCACTCCACTAGATTGCACTTACAGACAAAATAACCCAACACACACACACACACACACACACACACACACACACACACACACACACACACACACACATACACCTACAGGTGAGGTTGCACAAAGATAGTACACACAGTCCTCCCATTGCCCATCTGTCAACATGCGTAACATATGGTACTCAACAGCATGCAGTGCAGCTATAGTCAATCCATGCTAGCAACAGTATACATGTGTGTGATACATGGGCTGTGTTAGTAGGTGATGCCCCTTCCCCTGGAAAACACTGCACCTATGTACACAGTATTCTGCACCCTGCCATGTACTGTCCACCAAACCTCACAGGTGTACAAACCATTGCTGAATGTGTATTACTGTGTCAGTTATGTCTGCTCTAATGCTCACAGCCCCTATGTGTTTGAGCGACACATACCTGGGATGATATGCGGGCAGATGTAATTTGTGAATGCCTGATGTCTGGTTTACAGATCTCAACATCAGCGGTGCATGTATGACCAATATGATACTATTACACTGACAACCATCAGACGTTATTGTGGCTATGGGGAGTGTACACACCCTTATTGATATGACACACTCTTCCTTTTATGCCATGGGACCACATCACCGGATATATTAACATGACATGAGCCTGATATGTGACATATGTCCTGTAAATTCACATCCAGTGTCTAAGAAATGTGTTAGGTGTGCAGATGCTGACCGCGATGCATACAGTCTGTGGGTGCATATGTGTGCTTGCCCTTATCATGACGGTTTGTTGCACCTATTGCTATGTGTACTACAGCAGTCACTATTCCTGACAGGGGTATACTAGCATTGGTCATCTGCATTTGCCAGTATATGGTCAGTCTGCCCTACACATGTTCCCCAACTCTGTATGATTGCAAGGTCTACTCATGTGCACATCCCTTGGAGTTCACACATGGCCATCACTATTGCTGTGGAGTTAGGGTTACATCTGCAACAGTTCCTGAACCTGAGGTGGTTCTGTATGACCTCCTTTTCCACTGATGAAACCCGGGTAAATGGATGTGGGGCATCTTGCCTAAAAGACATAAAGATGGAAACAGGTCTGAGCAACTCATACAGCAAGATTACTATAGTTCTTAATGCACATCTCTGTCTCCCCCCACCATATCAGTGACAACAATCTGTTCACACAACTCAATAGGTATGGCTACAGCTTACCTACCATTGGGACATATATTGTATTGTACCATGCTTTGTGCTATGTGTTTGTAGCCATGTTCCCTGTGGGGACACTGTCATTGCTGGCCTGTTATAGACTATTTCACCTGCATGCCATTGTCAGGGCCACTATGGTTCCATATATGCATGTGGTATGCTCGCTGTGTGATTGCTGCACATCTGTCATTCTGTGTTATTGGGGATATCTATGCATGCTGTTGGACATGTTCTGGGACTGTGTGGACTATTACTACCCACATATGTTCTGTAACAGTGACACAATAGCATGTTTAGGGGATAGTTGCCAGAAGAACCACCTCCCCCACCTCATCTGGCCATGTTACCAGGCCACATCACATGTGGGACCCACCCTGGGGCCTCCTCATCTACTGGTCCAGCACAACCTTCAGATGGAACCACCTCAGGGGATGGTGTGTCCCCCCAGGAGCACACACAGACATGATCCTGTCACCTGAGATCAGGTCCAGGGTCTGTTCCATAGGGGGCTCCACAGAAACCTGTGGGATGAACTACAGCACCTTGA